>NW_028276329.1:0-148880 GCF_052056855.1 Sturnus vulgaris
TATCGCACACGCAAATGTGCCAGGACAGAGACGTGTTCTACGTTGTCCCCTCTCGTCGTGCAGTTTGTGCCTCTGCTGGTTCTGCTGTTAGGAATCGCTCCTTGAAAGGCGAGCGAGAGCGTCCTTCCGGGTGCATTGCACTGAGTCGAGTGCTCGCTCGGGACTTTGCTCTCGCGGCCAAGGCAAGAGGGCGTGCTTGCCCGCAGAACCGAGAACACGCTGTTGGGCAGAGCTGCAACTGACCGCTGGAGTTCAGCTCTCGCCGGACGGCAGAAGGCGAAGAACGAAGCCGCTTGCGAGCGGCGCAGTGCAGCGAAGAGCTCTCCGAATTCGCCGCTAGCTCCACGGTCCTTCTCAGCTGCGAGTAGCAGCGCTCGCAGTACACAGAGCTTCGCAAGGCCCGAAGAGCCGGAGGGAAGTATCGCACACGCAAATGTGCCAGGACAGAGACGTGTTCTACGTTGTCCCCTCTCGTCGTGCAGTTTGTGCCTCTGCTGCTTCTGCTGTTAGGAATCGCTCCTTGAAAGGCGAGCGAGAGCGTCCTTCCGGGTGCATTGCACTGAGTCGAGTGCTCGCTCGGGACTTTGCTCTCGCGGCCAAGGCAAGAGGGCGTGCTTGCCCGCAGAACCGAGAGCACGCTGTTGGGCAGAGCTGCAACTGACCGCTGGAGTTCAGCTCTCGCCGGACGGCAGAAGGCGAAGAACGAAGGCGCTTGCGAGCGGCGCAGTGCAGCGAAGAGCTCTCCGAATTCGCCGCTAGCTCCACGGTCCTTCTCAGCTGCGAGTAGCAGCGCTCGCAGTACACAGAGCTTCGCAAGGCCCGAAGAGCCGGAGGGAAGTATCGCACACGCAAATGTGCCAGGACAGAGACGTGATCTACGTTGTCCCCTCTCGTCGTGCAGTTTGTGCCTCTGCTGCTTCTGCTGTTAGGAATCGCTCCTTGAAAGGCGAGCGAGAGCGTCCTTCCGGGTGCATTGCACTGAGTCGAGTGCTCGCTCGGGACTTTGCTCTCGGGGCCAAGGCAAGAGGGCGTGCTTGCCCGCAGAACCGAGAACACGCTGTTGGGCAGAGCTGCAACTGACCGCTGGAGTTCAGCTCTCGCCGGACGGCAGAAGGCGAAGAACGAAGCCGCTTGCGAGCGGCGCAGTGCAGCGAAGAGCTCTCCGAATTCGCCGCTAGCTCCCCGGTCCTTCTCAGCTGCGAGTAGCAGCGCTCGCAGTACACAGAGCTTCGCAAGGCCCGAAGAGCCGGAGGGAAGTATCGCACACGCAAATGTGCCAGGACAGAGACGTGTTCTACGTTGTCCCCTCTCGTCGTGCAGTTTGTGCCTCTGCTGCTTCTGCTGTTAGGAATCGCTCCTTGAAAGGCGAGCGAGAGCGTCCTTCCGGGTGCATTGCACTGAGTCGAGTGCTCGCTCGGGACTTTGCTCTCGCGGCCAAGGCAAGAGGGCGTGCTTGCCCGCAGAACCGAGAACACGCTGTTGGGCAGAGCTGCAACTGACCGCTGGAGTTCAGCTCTCGCCGGACGGCAGAAGGCGAAGAACGAAGGCGCTTGCGAGCGGCGCAGTGCAGCGAAGAGCTCTCCGAATTCGCCGCTAGCTCCACGGTCCTTCTCAGCTGCGAGTAGCAGCGCTCGCAGTACACAGAGCTTCGCAAGGCCCGAAGAGCCGGAGGGAAGTATCGCACACGCAAATGTGCCAGGACAGAGACGTGTTCTACGTTGTCCCCTCTCGTCGTGCAGTTTGTGCCTCTGCTGGTTCTGCTGTTAGGAATCGCTCCTTGAAAGGCGAGCGAGAGCGTCCTTCCGGGTGCATTGCACTGAGTCGAGTGCTCGCTCGGGACTTTGCTCTCGCGGCCAAGGCAAGAGGGCGTGCTTGCCCGCAGAACCGAGAACACGCTGTTGGGCAGAGCTGCAACTGACCGCTGGAGTTCAGCTCTCGCCGGACGGCAGAAGGCGAAGAACGAAGGCGCTTGCGAGCGGCGCAGTGCAGCGAAGAGCTCTCCGAATTCGCCGCTAGCTCCACGGTCCTTCTCAGCTGCGAGTAGCAGCGCTCGCAGTACACAGAGCTTCGCAAGGCCCGAAGAGCCGGAGGGAAGTATCGCACACGCAAATGTGCCAGGACAGAGACGTGTTCTACGTTGTCCCCTCTCGTCGTGCAGTTTGTGCCTCTGCTGGTTCTGCTGTTAGGAATCGCTCCTTGAAAGGCGAGCGAGAGCGTCCTTCCGGGTGCATTGCACTGAGTCGAGTGCTCGCTCGGGACTTTGCTCTCGCGGCCAAGGCAAGAGGGCGTGCTTGCCCGCAGAACCGAGAACACGCTGTTGGGCAGAGCTGCAACTGACCGCTGGAGTTCAGCTCTCGCCGGACGGCAGAAGGCGAAGAACGAAGGCGCTTGCGAGCGGCGCAGTGCAGCGAAGAGCTCTCCGAATTCGCCGCTAGCTCCACGGTCCTTCTCAGCTGCGAGTAGCAGCGCTCGCAGTACACAGAGCTTCGCAAGGCCCGAAGAGCCGGAGGGAAGTATCGCACACGAAAATGTGCCAGGACAGAGACGTGTTCTACGTTGTCCCCTCTCGTCGTGCAGTTTGTGCCTCTGCTGGTTCTGCTGTTAGGAATCGCTCCTTGAAAGGCGAGCGAGAGCGTCCTTCCGGGTGCATTGCACTGAGTCGAGTGCTCGCTCGGGACTTTGCTCTCGCGGCCAAGGCAAGAGGGCGTGCTTGCCCGCAGAACCGAGAACACGCTGTTGGGCAGAGCTGCAACTGACCGCTGGAGTTCAGCTCTCGCCGGACGGCAGAAGGCGAAGAACGAAGCCGCTTGCGAGCGGCGCAGTGCAGCGAAGAGCTCTCCGAATTCGCCGCTAGCTCCACGGTCCTTCTCAGCTGCGAGTAGCTGCTCTCGCAGTACACAGAGCTTCGCAAGGCCCGAAGAGCCGGAGGGAAGTATCGCACACGAAAATGTGCCAGGACAGAGACGTGTTCTACGTTGTCCCCTCTCGTCGTGCAGTTTGTGCCTCTGCTGCTTCTGCTGTTAGGAATCGCTCCTTGAAAGGCGAGCGAGAGCGTCCTTCCGGGTGCATTGCACTGAGTCGAGTGCTCGCTCGGGACTTTGCTCTCGCGGCCAAGGCAAGAGGGCGTGCTTGCCCGCAGAACCGAGAACACGCTGTTGGGCAGAGCTGCAACTGACCGCTGGAGTTCAGCTCTCGCCGGACGGCAGAAGGCGAAGAACGAAGCCGCTTGCGAGCGGCGCAGTGCAGCGAAGAGCTCTCCGAATTCGCCGCTAGCTCCACGGTCCTTCTCAGCTGCGAGTAGCTGCTCTCGCAGTACACAGAGCTTCGCAAGGCCCGAAGAGCCGGAGGGAAGTATCGCACACGAAAATGTGCCAGGACAGAGACGTGTTCTACGTTGTCCCCTCTCGTCGTGCAGTTTGTGCCTCTGCTGCTTCTGCTGTTAGGAATCGCTCCTTGAAAGGCGAGCGAGAGCGTCCTTCCGGGTGCATTGCACTGAGTCGAGTGCTCGCTCGGGACTTTGCTCTCGCGGCCAAGGCAAGAGGGCGTGCTTGCCCGCAGAACCGAGAACACGCTGTTGGGCAGAGCTGCAACTGACCGCTGGAGTTCAGCTCTCGCCGGACGGCAGAAGGCGAAGAACGAAGCCGCTTGCGAGCGGCGCAGTGCAGCGAAGAGCTCTCCGAATTCGCCGCTAGCTCCACGGTCCTTCTCAGCTGCGAGTAGCTGCTCTCGCAGTACACAGAGCTTCGCAAGGCCCGAAGACCCGGAGGGAAGTATCGCACACGCAAATGTGCCAGGACAGAGACGTGTTCTACGGTGTCCCCTCTCGTCGTGCAGTTTGTGCCTCTGCTGCTTCTGCTGTTAGGAATCGCTCCTTGAAAGGCGAGCGAGAGCGTCCTTCCGGGTGCATTGCACTGAGTCGAGTGCTCGCTCGGGACTTTGCTCTCGGGGCCAAGGCAAGAGGGCGTGCTTGCCCGCAGAACCGAGAACACGCTGTTGGGCAGAGCTGCAACTGACCGCTGGAGTTCAGGTCTCGCCGGACGGCAGAAGGCGAAGAACGAAGCCGCTTGCGAGCGGCGCAGTGCAGCGAAGAGCTCTCCGAATTCGCCGCTAGCTCCCCGGTCCTTCTCAGCTGCGAGTAGCAGCGCTCGCAGTACACAGAGCTTCGCAAGGCCCGAAGAGCCGGAGGGAAGTATCGCACACGAAAATGTGCCAGGACAGAGACGTGTTCTACGTTGTCCCCTCTCGTCGTGCAGTTTGTGCCTCTGCTGCTTCTGCTGTTAGGAATCGCTCCTTGAAAGGCGAGCGAGAGCGTCCTTCCGGGTGCATTGCACTGAGTCGAGTGCTCGCTCGGGACTTTGCTCTCGGGGCCAAGGCAAGAGGGCGTGCTTGCCCGCAGAACCGAGAACACGCTGTTGGGCAGAGCTGCAACTGACCGCTGGAGTTCAGCTCTCGCCGGACGGCAGAAGGCGAAGAGCGAAGCCGCTTGCGAGCGGCGCAGTGCAGCGAAGAGCTCTCCGAATTCGCCGCTAGCTCCACGGTCCTTCTCAGCTGCGAGTAGCTGCTCTCGCAGTACACAGAGCTTCGCAAGGCCCGAAGAGCCGGAGGGAAGTATCGCACACGCAAATGTGCCAGGACAGAGACGTGTTCTACGTTGTCCCCTCTCGTCGTGCAGTTTGTGCCTCTGCTGGTTCTGCTGTTAGGAATCGCTCCTTGAAAGGCGAGCGAGAGCGTCCTTCCGGGTGCATTGCACTGAGTCGAGTGCTCGCTCGGGACTTTGCTCTCGCGGCCAAGGCAAGAGGGCGTGCTTGCCCGCAGAACCGAGAACACGCTGTTGGGCAGAGCTGCAACTGACCGCTGGAGTTCAGCTCTCGCCGGACGGCAGAAGGCGAAGAACGAAGCCGCTTGCGAGCGGCGCAGTGCAGCGAAGAGCTCTCCGAATTCGCCGCTAGCTCCACGGTCCTTCTCAGCTGCGAGTAGCTGCTCTCGCAGTACACAGAGCTTCGCAAGGCCCGAAGAGCCGGAGGGAAGTATCGCACACGCAAATGTGCCAGGACAGAGACGTGTTCTACGGTGTCCCCTCTCGTCGTGCAGTTTGTGCCTCTGCTGCTTCTGCTGTTAGGAATCGCTCCTTGAAAGGCGAGCGAGAGCGTCCTTCCGGGTGCATTGCACTGAGTCGAGTGCTCGCTCGGGACTTTGCTCTCGCGGCCAAGGCAAGAGGGCGTGCTTGCCCGCAGAACCGAGAACACGCTGTTGGGCAGAGCTGCAACTGACCGCTGGAGTTCAGCTCTCGCCGGACGGCAGAAGGCGAAGAACGAAGCCGCTTGCCAGCGGCGCAGTGCAGCGAAGAGCTCTCCGAATTCGCCGCTAGCTCCACGGTCCTTCTCAGCTGCGAGTAGCAGCGCTCGCAGTACACAGAGCTTCGCAAGGCCCGAAGAGCCGGAGGGAAGTATCGCACACGCAAATGTGCCAGGACAGAGACGTGTTCTACGTTGTCCCCTCTCGTCGTGCAGTTTGTGCCTCTGCTGCTTCTGCTGTTAGGAATCGCTCCTTGAAAGGCGAGCGAGAGCGTCCTTCCGGGTGCATTGCACTGAGTCGAGTGCTCGCTCGGGACTTTGCTCTCGCGGCCAAGGCAAGAGGGCGTGCTTGCCCGCAGAACCGAGAACACGCTGTTGGGCAGAGCTGCAACTGACCGCTGGAGTTCAGCTCTCGCCGGACGGCAGAAGGCGAAGAACGAAGGCGCTTGCGAGCGGCGCAGTGCAGCGAAGAGCTCTCCGAATTCGCCGCTAGCTCCACGGTCCTTCTCAGCTGCGAGTAGCAGCGCTCGCAGTACACAGAGCTTCGCAAGGCCCGAAGAGCCGGAGGGAAGTATCGCACACGCAAATGTGCCAGGACAGAGACGTGTTCTACGTTGTCCCCTCTCGTCGTGCAGTTTGTGCCTCTGCTGGTTCTGCTGTTAGGAATCGCTCCTTGAAAGGCGAGCGAGAGCGTCCTTCCGGGTGCATTGCACTGAGTCGAGTGCTCGCTCGGGACTTTGCTCTCGCGGCCAAGGCAAGAGGGCGTGCTTGCCCGCAGAACCGAGAACACGCTGTTGGGCAGAGCTGCAACTGACCGCTGGAGTTCAGCTCTCGCCGGACGGCAGAAGGCGAAGAACGAAGCCGCTTGCGAGCGGCGCAGTGCAGCGAAGAGCTCTCCGAATTCGCCGCTAGCTCCACGGTCCTTCTCAGCTGCGAGTAGCAGCGCTCGCAGTACACAGAGCTTCGCAAGGCCCGAAGAGCCGGAGGGAAGTATCGCACACGCAAATGTGCCAGGACAGAGACGTGATCTACGTTGTCCCCTCTCGTCGTGCAGTTTGTGCCTCTGCTGCTTCTGCTGTTAGGAATCGCTCCTTGAAAGGCGAGCGAGAGCGTCCTTCCGGGTGCATTGCACTGAGTCGAGTGCTCGCTCGGGACTTTGCTCTCGCGGCCAAGGCAAGAGGGCGTGCTTGCCCGCAGAACCGAGAACACGCTGTTGGGCAGAGCTGCAACTGACCGCTGGAGTTCAGCTCTCGCCGGACGGCAGAAGGCGAAGAACGAAGCCGCTTGCGAGCGGCGCAGTGCAGCGAAGAGCTCTCCGAATTCGCCGCTAGCTCCCCGGTCCTTCTCAGCTGCGAGTAGCAGCGCTCGCAGTACACAGAGCTTCGCAAGGCCCGAAGAGCCGGAGGGAAGTATCGCACACGCAAATGTGCCAGGACAGAGACGTGTTCTACGTTGTCCCCTCTCGTCGTGCAGTTTGTGCCTCTGCTGCTTCTGCTGTTAGGAATCGCTCCTTGAAAGGCGAGCGAGAGCGTCCTTCCGGGTGCATTGCACTGAGTCGAGTGCTCGCTCGGGACTTTGCTCTCGGGGCCAAGGCAAGAGGGCGTGCTTGCCCGCAGAACCGAGAACACGCTGTTGGGCAGAGCTGCAACTGACCGCTGGAGTTCAGCTCTCGCCGGACGGCAGAAGGCGAAGAGCGAAGGCGCTTGCGAGCGGCGCAGTGCAGCGAAGAGCTCTCCGAATTCGCCGCTAGCTCCCCGGTCCTTCTCAGCTGCGAGTAGCAGCGCTCGCAGTACACAGAGCTTCGCAAGGCCCGAAGAGCCGGAGGGAAGTATCGCACACGCAAATGTGCCAGGACAGAGACGTGTTCTACGTTGTCCCCTCTCGTCGTGCAGTTTGTGCCTCTGCTGCTTCTGCTGTTAGGAATCGCTCCTTGAAAGGCGAGCGAGAGCGTCCTTCCGGGTGCATTGCACTGAGTCGAGTGCTCGCTCGGGACTTTGCTCTCGCGGCCAAGGCAAGAGGGCGTGCTTGCCCGCAGAACCGAGAACACGCTGTTGGGCAGAGCTGCAACTGACCGCTGGAGTTCAGCTCTCGCCGGACGGCAGAAGGCGAAGAACGAAGCCGCTTGCGAGCGGCGCAGTGCAGCGAAGAGCTCTCCGAATTCGCCGCTAGCTCCACGGTCCTTCTCAGCTGCGAGTAGCAGCGCTCGCAGTACACAGAGCTTCGCAAGGCCCGAAGAGCCGGAGGGAAGTATCGCACACGCAAATGTGCCAGGACAGAGACGTGTTCTACGTTGTCCCCTCTCGTCGTGCAGTTTGTGCCTCTGCTGCTTCTGCTGTTAGGAATCGCTCCTTGAAAGGCGAGCGAGAGCGTCCTTCCGGGTGCATTGCACTGAGTCGAGTGCTCGCTCGGGACTTTGCTCTCGCGGCCAAGGCAAGAGGGCGTGCTTGCCCGCAGAACCGAGAACACGCTGTTGGGCAGAGCTGCAACTGACCGCTGGAGTTCAGCTCTCGCCGGACGGCAGAAGGCGAAGAACGAAGGCGCTTGCGAGCGGCGCAGTGCAGCGAAGAGCTCTCCGAATTCGCCGCTAGCTCCACGGTCCTTCTCAGCTGCGAGTAGCAGCGCTCGCAGTACACAGAGCTTCGCAAGGCCCGAAGAGCCGGAGGGAAGTATCGCACACGCAAATGTGCCAGGACAGAGACGTGTTCTACGTTGTCCCCTCTCGTCGTGCAGTTTGTGCCTCTGCTGGTTCTGCTGTTAGGAATCGCTCCTTGAAAGGCGAGCGAGAGCGTCCTTCCGGGTGCATTGCACTGAGTCGAGTGCTCGCTCGGGACTTTGCTCTCGCGGCCAAGGCAAGAGGGCGTGCTTGCCCGCAGAACCGAGAACACGCTGTTGGGCAGAGCTGCAACTGACCGCTGGAGTTCAGCTCTCGCCGGACGGCAGAAGGCGAAGAACGAAGCCGCTTGCGAGCGGCGCAGTGCAGCGAAGAGCTCTCCGAATTCGCCGCTAGCTCCACGGTCCTTCTCAGCTGCGAGTAGCAGCGCTCGCAGTACACAGAGCTTCGCAAGGCCCGAAGAGCCGGAGGGAAGTATCGCACACGCAAATGTGCCAGGACAGAGACGTGATCTACGTTGTCCCCTCTCGTCGTGCAGTTTGTGCCTCTGCTGCTTCTGCTGTTAGGAATCGCTCCTTGAAAGGCGAGCGAGAGCGTCCTTCCGGGTGCATTGCACTGAGTCGAGTGCTCGCTCGGGACTTTGCTCTCGCGGCCAAGGCAAGAGGGCGTGCTTGCCCGCAGAACCGAGAACACGCTGTTGGGCAGAGCTGCAACTGACCGCTGGAGTTCAGCTCTCGCCGGACGGCAGAAGGCGAAGAACGAAGCCGCTTGCGAGCGGCGCAGTGCAGCGAAGAGCTCTCCGAATTCGCCGCTAGCTCCCCGGTCCTTCTCAGCTGCGAGTAGCAGCGCTCGCAGTACACAGAGCTTCGCAAGGCCCGAAGAGCCGGAGGGAAGTATCGCACACGCAAATGTGCCAGGACAGAGACGTGTTCTACGTTGTCCCCTCTCGTCGTGCAGTTTGTGCCTCTGCTGCTTCTGCTGTTAGGAATCGCTCCTTGAAAGGCGAGCGAGAGCGTCCTTCCGGGTGCATTGCACTGAGTCGAGTGCTCGCTCGGGACTTTGCTCTCGGGGCCAAGGCAAGAGGGCGTGCTTGCCCGCAGAACCGAGAACACGCTGTTGGGCAGAGCTGCAACTGACCGCTGGAGTTCAGCTCTCGCCGGACGGCAGAAGGCGAAGAGCGAAGGCGCTTGCGAGCGGCGCAGTGCAGCGAAGAGCTCTCCGAATTCGCCGCTAGCTCCCCGGTCCTTCTCAGCTGCGAGTAGCAGCGCTCGCAGTACACAGAGCTTCGCAAGGCCCGAAGAGCCGGAGGGAAGTATCGCACACGCAAATGTGCCAGGACAGAGACGTGTTCTACGTTGTCCCCTCTCGTCGTGCAGTTTGTGCCTCTGCTGCTTCTGCTGTTAGGAATCGCTCCTTGAAAGGCGAGCGAGAGCGTCCTTCCGGGTGCATTGCACTGAGTCGAGTGCTCGCTCGGGACTTTGCTCTCGCGGCCAAGGCAAGAGGGCGTGCTTGCCCGCAGAACCGAGAACACGCTGTTGGGCAGAGCTGCAACTGACCGCTGGAGTTCAGCTCTCGCCGGACGGCAGAAGGCGAAGAACGAAGCCGCTTGCGAGCGGCGCAGTGCAGCGAAGAGCTCTCCGAATTCGCCGCTAGCTCCACGGTCCTTCTCAGCTGCGAGTAGCAGCGCTCGCAGTACACAGAGCTTCGCAAGGCCCGAAGAGCCGGAGGGAAGTATCGCACACGCAAATGTGCCAGGACAGAGACGTGTTCTACGTTGTCCCCTCTCGTCGTGCAGTTTGTGCCTCTGCTGCTTCTGCTGTTAGGAATCGCTCCTTGAAAGGCGAGCGAGAGCGTCCTTCCGGGTGCATTGCACTGAGTCGAGTGCTCGCTCGGGACTTTGCTCTCGCGGCCAAGGCAAGAGGGCGTGCTTGCCCGCAGAACCGAGAACACGCTGTTGGGCAGAGCTGCAACTGACCGCTGGAGTTCAGCTCTCGCCGGACGGCAGAAGGCGAAGAACGAAGCCGCTTGCGAGCGGCGCAGTGCAGCGAAGAGCTCTCCGAATTCGCCGCTAGCTCCACGGTCCTTCTCAGCTGCGAGTAGCTGCTCTCGCAGTACACAGAGCTTCGCAAGGCCCGAAGACCCGGAGGGAAGTATCGCACACGCAAATGTGCCAGGACAGAGACGTGTTCTACGTTGTCCCCTCTCGTCGTGCAGTTTGTGCCTCTGCTGCTTCTGCTGTTAGGAATCGCTCCTTGAAAGGCGAGCGAGAGCGTCCTTCCGGGTGCATTGCACTGAGTCGAGTGCTCGCTCGGGACTTTGCTCTCGCGGCCAAGGCAAGAGGGCGTGCTTGCCCGCAGAACCGAGAACACGCTGTTGGGCAGAGCTGCAACTGACCGCTGGAGTTCAGCTCTCGCCGGACGGCAGAAGGCGAAGAACGAAGCCGCTTGCGAGCGGCGCAGTGCAGCGAAGAGCTCTCCGAATTCGCCGCTAGCTCCACGGTCCTTCTCAGCTGCGAGTAGCTGCTCTCGCAGTACACAGAGCTTCGCAAGGCCCGAAGACCCGGAGGGAAGTATCGCACACGCAAATGTGCCAGGACAGAGACGTGTTCTACGTTGTCCCCTCTCGTCGTGCAGTTTGTGCCTCTGCTGCTTCTGCTGTTAGGAATCGCTCCTTGAAAGGCGAGCGAGAGCGTCCTTCCGGGTGCATTGCACTGAGTCGAGTGCTCGCTCGGGACTTTGCTCTCGCGGCCAAGGCAAGAGGGCGTGCTTGCCCGCAGAACCGAGAACACGCTGTTGGGCAGAGCTGCAACTGACCGCTGGAGTTCAGCTCTCGCCGGACGGCAGAAGGCGAAGAACGAAGCCGCTTGCGAGCGGCGCAGTGCAGCGAAGAGCTCTCCGAATTCGCCGCTAGCTCCACGGTCCTTCTCAGCTGCGAGTAGCAGCGCTCGCAGTACACAGAGCTTCGCAAGGCCCGAAGAGCCGGAGGGAAGTATCGCACACGCAAATGTGCCAGGACAGAGACGTGTTCTACGTTGTCCCCTCTCGTCGTGCAGTTTGTGCCTCTGCTGCTTCTGCTGTTAGGAATCGCTCCTTGAAAGGCGAGCGAGAGCGTCCTTCCGGGTGCATTGCACTGAGTCGAGTGCTCGCTCGGGACTTTGCTCTCGCGGCCAAGGCAAGAGGGCGTGCTTGCCCGCAGAACCGAGAACACGCTGTTGGGCAGAGCTGCAACTGACCGCTGGAGTTCAGCTCTCGCCGGACGGCAGAAGGCGAAGAACGAAGCCGCTTGCGAGCGGCGCAGTGCAGCGAAGAGCTCTCCGAATTCGCCGCTAGCTCCACGGTCCTTCTCAGCTGCGAGTAGCTGCTCTCGCAGTACACAGAGCTTCGCAAGGCCCGAAGAGCCGGAGGGAAGTATCGCACACGCAAATGTGCCAGGACAGAGACGTGTTCTACGGTGTCCCCTCTCGTCGTGCAGTTTGTGCCTCTGCTGCTTCTGCTGTTAGGAATCGCTCCTTGAAAGGCGAGCGAGAGCGTCCTTCCGGGTGCATTGCACTGAGTCGAGTGCTCGCTCGGGACTTTGCTCTCGCGGCCAAGGCAAGAGGGCGTGCTTGCCCGCAGAACCGAGAACACGCTGTTGGGCAGAGCTGCAACTGACCGCTGGAGTTCAGCTCTCGCCGGACGGCAGAAGGCGAAGAACGAAGCCGCTTGCGAGCGGCGCAGTGCAGCGAAGAGCTCTCCGAATTCGCCGCTAGCTCCACGGTCCTTCTCAGCTGCGAGTAGCAGCGCTCGCAGTACACAGAGCTTCGCAAGGCCCGAAGAGCCGGAGGGAAGTATCGCACACGCAAATGTGCCAGGACAGAGACGTGTTCTACGTTGTCCCCTCTCGTCGTGCAGTTTGTGCCTCTGCTGGTTCTGCTGTTAGGAATCGCTCCTTGAAAGGCGAGCGAGAGCGTCCTTCCGGGTGCATTGCACTGAGTCGAGTGCTCGCTCGGGACTTTGCTCTCGCGGCCAAGGCAAGAGGGCGTGCTTGCCCGCAGAACCGAGAACACGCTGTTGGGCAGAGCTGCAACTGACCGCTGGAGTTCAGCTCTCGCCGGACGGCAGAAGGCGAAGAACGAAGCCGCTTGCGAGCGGCGCAGTGCAGCGAAGAGCTCTCCGAATTCGCCGCTAGCTCCACGGTCCTTCTCAGCTGCGAGTAGCAGCGCTCGCAGTACACAGAGCTTCGCAAGGCCCGAAGAGCCGGAGGGAAGTATCGCACACGCAAATGTGCCAGGACAGAGACGTGATCTACGTTGTCCTCTCTCGTCGTGCAGTTTGTGCCTCTGCTGCTTCTGCTGTTAGGAATCGCTCCTTGAAAGGCGAGCGAGAGCGTCCTTCCGGGTGCATTGCACTGAGTCGAGTGCTCGCTCGGGACTTTGCACTCGGGGCCAAGGCAAGAGGGCGTGCTTGCCCGCAGAACCGAGAACACGCTGTTGGGCAGAGCTGCAACTGACCGCTGGAGTTCAGCTCTCGCCGGACGGCAGAAGGCGAAGAGCGAAGGCGCTTGCGAGCGGCGCAGTGCAGCGAAGAGCTCTCCGAATTCGCCGCTAGCTCCACGGTCCTTCTCAGCTGCGAGTAGCAGCGCTCGCAGTACACAGAGCTTCGCAAGGCCCGAAGACCCGGAGGGAAGTATCGCACACGAAAATGTGCCAGGACAGAGACGTGTTCTACGTTGTCCCCTCTCGTCGTGCAGTTTGTGCCTCTGCTGGTTCTGCTGTTAGGAATCGCTCCTTGAAAGGCGAGCGAGAGCGTCCTTCCGGGTGCATTGCACTGAGTCGAGTGCTCGCTCGGGACTTTGCTCTCGCGGCCAAGGCAAGAGGGCGTGCTTGCCCGCAGAACCGAGAACACGCTGTTGGGCAGAGCTGCAACTGACCGCTGGAGTTCAGCTCTCGCCGGACGGCAGAAGGCGAAGAACGAAGCCGCTTGCGAGCGGCGCAGTGCAGCGAAGAGCTCTCCGAATTCGCCGCTAGCTCCACGGTCCTTCTCAGCTGCGAGTAGCTGCTCTCGCAGTACACAGAGCTTCGCAAGGCCCGAAGAGCCGGAGGGAAGTATCGCACACGCAAATGTGCCAGGACAGAGACGTGTTCTACGTTGTCCCTTCTCGTCGTGCAGTTTGTGCCTCTGCTGCTTCTGCTGTTAGGAATCGCTCCTTGAAAGGCGAGCGAGAGCGTCCTTCTGGGTGCATTGCACTGAGTCGAGTGCTCGCTCGGGACTTTGCTCTCGCGGCCAAGGCAAGAGGGCGTGCTTGCCCGCAGAACCGAGAACACGCTGTTGGGCAGAGCTGAAGCTGACCGCTGGAGTTCAGCTCTCGCCGGACGGCAGAAGGCGAAGAACGAAGCCGCTTGCGAGCGGCGCAGTGCAGCGAAGAGCTCTCCGAATACGCCGCTAGCTCCACGGTCCTTCTCAGCTGCGAGTAGCAGCGCTCGCAGTACACAGAGCTTCGCAAGGCCCGAAGAGACGGAGGGAAGTATCGCACACGCAAATGTGCCAGGACAGAGACGTGTTCTACGTTGTCCCTTCTCGTCGTGCAGTTTGTGCCTCTGCTGCTTCTGCTGTTAGGAATCGCTCCTTGAAAGACGAGCGAGAGCGTCCTTCCGGGTGCATTGCACTGAGTCGAGTGCTCGCTCGGGACTTTGCTCTCGGGGCCAAGGCAAGAGGGCGTGCTTGCCCGCAGAACCGAGAACACGCTGTTGGGCAGAGCTGAAGCTGACCGCTGGAGTTCAGCTCTCGCCGGACGGCAGAAGGCGAAGAACGAAGGCGCTTGCGAGCGGCGCATTGCAGCGAAGAGCTCTCCGAATTCGCCGCTAGCTCCACGGTCCTTCTCAGCTGCGAGTAGCAGCGCTCGCAGTACACAGAGCTTCGCAAGGCCCGAAGACCCGGAGGGAAGTATCGCACACGCAAATGTGCCAGGACAGAGACGTGTTCTACGTTGTCCCTTCTCGTCGTGCAGTTTGTGCCTCTGCTGCTTCTGCTGTTAGGAATCGCTCCTTGAAAGGCGAGCGAGAGCGTCCTTCCGGGTGCATTGCACTGAGTCGAGTGCTCGCTCGGGACTTTGCTCTCGGGGCCAAGGCAAGAGGGCGTGCTTGCCCGCAGAACTGAGAACACGCTGTTGGGCAGAGCTGCAGCTGACCGCTGGAGTTCAGCTCTCGCCGGACGGCAGAAGGCGAAGAACGAAGCCGCTTGCGAGCGGCGCAGTGCAGCGAAGAGCTCTCCGAATTCGCCGCTAGCTCCACGGTCCTTCTCAGCTGCGAGTAGCAGCGCTCGCAGTACACAGAGCTTCGCAAGGCCCGAAGACCCGGAGGGAAGTATCGCACACGAAAATGTGCCAGGACAGAGACGTGTTCTACGTTGTCCCCTCTCGTCGTGCAGTTTGTGCCTCTGCTGCTTCTGCTGTTAGGAATCGCTCCTTGAAAGGCGAGCGAGAGCGTCCTTCCGGGTGCATTGCACTGAGTCGAGTGCTCGCTCGGGACTTTGCTCTCGGGGCCAAGGCAAGAGGGCGTGCTTGCCCGCAGAACGGAGAACACGCTGTTGGGCAGAGCTGAAGCTGACCGCTGGAGTTCAGCTCTCGCCGGACGGCAGAAGGCGAAGAACGAAGCCGCTTGCGAGCGGCGCAGTGCAGCGAAGAGCTCTCCGAATTCGCCGCTAGCTCCACGGTCCTTCTCAGCTGCGAGTAGCAGCGCTCGCAGTACACAGAGCTTCGCAAGGCCCGAAGAGCCGGAGGGAAGTATCGCACACGCAAATGTGCCAGGACAGAGACGTGATCTACGTTGTCCCCTCTCGTCGTGCAGTTTGTGCCTCTGCTGCTTCTGCTGTTAGGAATCGCTCCTTGAAAGGCGAGCGAGAGCGTCCTTCCGGGTGCATTGCACTGAGTCGAGTGCTCGCTCGGGACTTTGCTCTCGGGGCCAAGGCAAGAGGGCGTGCTTGCCCGCAGAACCGAGAACACGCTGTTGGGCAGAGCTGCAGCTGACCGCTGGAGTTCAGCTCTCGCCGGACGGCAGAAGGCGAAGAACGAAGCCGCTTGCGAGCGGCGCAGTGCAGCGAAGAGCTCTCCGAATTCGCCGCTAGCTCCACGGTCCTTCTCAGCTGCGAGTAGCAGCGCTCGCAGTACACAAGAGCTTCGCAATGCCCGAAGACCCGGAGGGAAGTATCGCACACGGAAATGTGCCAGGACAGAGACGTGTTCTACGTTGTCCCTTCTCGTCGTGCAGTTTGTGCCTCTGCTGCTTCTGCTGTTAGGAATCGCTCCTTGAAAGGCGAGCGAGAGCGTCCTTCCGGGTGCATTGCACTGAGTCGAGTGCTCGCTCGGGACTTTGCTCTCGGGGCCAAGGCAAGAGGGCGTGCTTGCCCGCAGAACTGAGAACACGCTGTTGGGCAGAGCTGCAGCTGACCGCTGGAGTTCAGCTCTCGCCGGACGGCAGAAGGCGAAGAACGAAGGCGCTTGCGAGCGGCGCAGTGCAGCGAAGAGCTCTCCGAATTCGCCGCTAGCTCCACGGTCCTTCTCAGCTGCGAGTAGCAGCGCTCGCAGTACACAAGAGCTTCGCAATGCCCGAAGACCCGGAGGGAAGTATCGCACACGAAAATGTGCCAGGACAGAGACGTGTTCTACGTTGTCCCTTCTCGTCGTGCAGTTTGTGCCTCTGCTGCTTCTGCTGTTAGGAATCGCTCCTTGAAAGACGAGCGAGAGCGTCCTTCCGGGTGCATTGCACTGAGTCGAGTGCTCGCTCGGGACTTTGCTCTCGGGGCCAAGGCAAGAGGGCGTGCTTGCCCGCAGAACTGAGAACACGCTGTTGGGCAGAGCTGCAGCTGACCGCTGGAGTTCAGCTCTCGCCGGACGGCAGAAGGCGAAGAACGAAGCCGCTTGCGAGCGGCGCAGTGCAGCGAAGAGCTCTCCGAATTCGCCGCTAGCTCCACGGTCCTTCTCAGCTGCGAGTAGCAGCGCTCGCAGTACACAAGAGCTTCGCAATGCCCGAAGACCCGGAGGGAAGTATCGCACACGAAAATGTGCCAGGACAGAGACGTGTTCTACGTTGTCCCTTCTCGTCGTGCAGTTTGTGCCTCTGCTGCTTCTGCTGTTAGGAATCGCTCCTTGAAAGACGAGCGAGAGCGTCCTTCTGGGTGCATTGCACTGAGTCGAGTGCTCGCTCGGGACTTTGCTCTCGGGGCCAAGGCAAGAGGGCGTGCTTGCCCGCAGAACCGAGAACACGCTGTTGGGCAGAGCTGCAACTGACCGCTGGAGTTCAGCTCTCGCCGGACGGCAGAAGGCGAAGAACGAAGCCGCTTGCGAGCGGCGCAGTGCAGCGAAGAGCTCTCCGAATTCGCCGCTAGCTCCACGGTCCTTCTCAGCTGCGAGTAGCAGCGCTCGCAGTACACAGAGCTTCGCAAGGCCCGAAGACCCGGAGGGAAGTATCGCACACGCAAATGTGCCAGGACAGAGACGTGATCTACGTTGTCCTCTCTCGTCGTGCAGTTTGTGCCTCTGCCGCTTCTGCTGTTAGGAATCGCTCCTTGAAAGGCGAGCGAGAGCGTCCTTCCGGGTGCATTGCACTGAGTCGAGTGCTCGCTCGGGACTTTGCACTCGGGGCCAAGGCAAGAGGGCGTGCTTGCCCGCAGAACCGAGAACACGCTGTTGGGCAGAGCTGCAACTGACCGCTGGAGTTCAGCTCTCGCCGGACGGCAGAAGGCGAAGAACGAAGCCGCTTGCGAGCGGCGCAGTGCAGCGAAGAGCTCTCCGAATTCGCCGCTAGCTCCACGGTCCTTCTCAGCTGCGAGTAGCAGCGCTCGCAGTACACAGAGCTTCGCAAGGCCCGAAGAGCCGGAGGGAAGTATCGCACACGAAAATGTGCCAGGACAGAGACGTGTTCTACGGTGTCCCCTCTCGTCGTGCAGTTTGTGCCTCTGCCGCTTCTGCTGTTAGGAATCGCTCCTTGAAAGGCGAGCGAGAGCGTCCTTCCGGGTGCATTGCACTGAGTCGAGTGCTCGCTCGGGACTTTGCTCTCGCGGCCAAGGCAAGAGGGCGTGCTTGCCCGCAGAACCGAGAACACGCTGTTGGGCAGAGCTGCAACTGACCGCTGGAGTTCAGCTCTCGCCGGACGGCAGAAGGCGAAGAACGAAGCCGCTTGCGAGCGGCGCAGTGCAGCGAAGAGCTCTCCGAATTCGCCGCTAGCTCCACGGTCCTTCTCAGCTGCGAGTAGCAGCGCTCGCAGTACACAGAGCTTCGCAAGGCCCGAAGAGCCGGAGGGAAGTATCGCACACGCAAATGTGCCAGGACAGAGACGTGTTCTACGTTGTCCCCTCTCGTCGTGCAGTTTGTGCCTCTGCCGCTTCTGCTGTTAGGAATCGCTCCTTGAAAGGCGAGCGAGAGCGTCCTTCCGGGTGCATTGCACTGAGTCGAGTGCTCGCTCGGGACTTTGCTCTCGGGGCCAAGGCAAGAGGGCGTGCTTGCCCGCAGAACCGAGAACACGCTGTTGGGCAGAGCTGCAACTGACCGCTGGAGTTCAGCCTTCGCCGGACGGCAGAAGGCGAAGAACGAAGCCGCTTGCGAGCGGCGCAGTGCAGCGAAGAGCTCTCCGAATTCGCCGCTAGCTCCACGGTCCTTCTCAGCTGCGAGTAGCAGCGCTCGCAGTACACAGAGCTTCGCAAGGCCCGAAGAGCCGGAGGGAAGTATCGCACACGCAAATGTGCCAGGACAGAGACGTGTTCTACGTTGTCCCCTCTCGTCGTGCAGTTTGTGCCTCTGCCGCTTCTGCTGTTAGGAATCGCTCCTTGAAAGGCGAGCGAGAGCGTCCTTCCGGGTGCATTGCACTGAGTCGAGTGCTCGCTCGGGACTTTGCACTCGGGGCCAAGGCAAGAGGGCGTGCTTGCCCGCAGAACCGAGAACACGCTGTTGGGCAGAGCTGCAACTGACCGCTGGAGTTCAGCTCTCGCCGGACGGCAGAAGGCGAAGAACGAAGCCGCTTGCGAGCGGCGCAGTGCAGCGAAGAGCTCTCCGAATTCGCCGCTAGCTCCACGGTCCTTCTCAGCTGCGAGTAGCTGCTCTCGCAGTACACAGAGTTTCGCAAGGCCCGAAGAGCCGGAGGGAAGTATCGCACACGAAAATGTGCCAGGACAGAGACGTGTTCTACGTTGTCCCCTCTCGTCGTGCAGTTTGTGCCTCTGCTGCTTCTGCTGTTAGGAATCGCTCCTTGAAAGGCGAGCGAGAGCGTCCTTCCGGGTGCATTGCACTGAGTCGAGTGCTCGCTCGGGACTTTGCTCTCGCGGCCAAGGCAAGAGGGCGTGCTTGCCCGCAGAACCGAGAACACGCTGTTGGGCAGAGCTGCAACTGACCGCTGGAGTTCAGCTCTCGCCGGACGGCAGAAGGCGAAGAACGAAGCCGCTTGCGAGCGGCGCAGTGCAGCGAAGAGCTCTCCGAATTCGCCGCTAGCTCCACGGTCCTTCTCAGCTGCGAGTAGCAGCGCTCGCAGTACACAGTGCTTCGCAAGGCCCGAAGAGCCGGAGGGAAGTATCGCACACGCAAATGTGCCAGGACAGAGACGTGTTCTACGTTGTCCCCTCTCGTCGTGCAGTTTGTGCCTCTGCTGCTTCTGCTGTTAGGAATCGCTCCTTGAAAGGCGAGCGAGAGCGTCCTTCCGGGTGCATTGCACTGAGTCGAGTGCTTGCTCGGGACTTTGCTCTCGGGGCCAAGGCAAGAGGGCGTGCTTGCCCGCAGAACCGAGAACACGCTGTTGGGCAGAGCTGCAACTGACCGCTGGAGTTCAGCTCTCGCCGGACGGCAGAAGGCGAAGAACGAAGCCGCTTGCGAGCGGCGCAGTGCAGCGAAGAGCTCTCCGAATTCGCCGCTAGCTCCACGGTCCTTCTCAGCTGCGAGTAGCAGCGCTCGCAGTACACAGAGCTTCGCAAGGCCCGAAGACCCGGAGGGAAGTATCGCACACGCAAATGTGCCAGGACAGAGACGTGATCTACGTTGTCCCCTCTCGTCGTGCAGTTTGTGCCTCTGCTGGTTCTGCTGTTAGGAATCGCTCCTTGAAAGGCGAGCGAGAGCGTCCTTCCGGGTGCATTGCACTGAGTCGAGTGCTCGCTCGGGACTTTGCTCTCGGGGCCAAGGCAAGAGGGCGTGCTTGCCCGCAGAACCGAGAACACGCTGTTGGGCAGAGCTGCAACTGACCGCTGGAGTTCAGCCTTCGCCGGACGGCAGAAGGCGAAGAACGAAGCCGCTTGCGAGCGGCGCAGTGCAGCGAAGAGCTCTCCGAATTCGCCGCTAGCTCCACGGTCCTTCTCAGCTGCGAGTAGCAGCGCTCGCAGTACACAGTGCTTCGCAAGGCCCGAAGAGCCGGAGGGAAGTATCGCACACGCAAATGTGCCAGGACAGAGACGTGTTCTACGTTGTCCCCTCTCGTCGTGCAGTTTGTGCCTCTGCTGCTTCTGCTGTTAGGAATCGCTCCTTGAAAGGCGAGCGAGAGCGTCCTTCCGGGTGCATTGCACTGAGTCGAGTGCTCGCTCGGGACTTTGCTCTCGGGGCCAAGGCAAGAGGGCGTGCTTGCCCGCAGAACCGAGAACACGCTGTTGGGCAGAGCTGCAACTGACCGCTGGAGTTCAGCTCTCGCCGGACGGCAGAAGGCGAAGAACGAAGCCGCTTGCGAGCGGCGCAGTGCAGCGAAGAGCTCTCCGAATTCGCCGCTAGCTCCACGGTCCTTCTCAGCTGCGAGTAGCAGCGCTCGCAGTACACAGAGCTTCGCAAGGCCCGAAGAGCCGGAGGGAAGTATCGCACACGCAAATGTGCCAGGACAGAGACGTGATCTACGTTGTCCCCTCTCGTCGTGCAGTTTGTGCCTCTGCTGCTTCTGCTGTTAGGAATCGCTCCTTGAAAGGCGAGCGAGAGCGTCCTTCCGGGTGCATTGCACTGAGTCGAGTGCTCGCTCGGGACTTTGCTCTCGGGGCCAAGGCAAGAGGGCGTGCTTGCCCGCAGAACCGAGAACACGCTGTTGGGCAGAGCTGCAACTGACCGCTGGAGTTCAGCTCTCGCCGGACGGCAGAAGGCGAAGAACGAAGCCGCTTGCGAGCGGCGCAGTGCAGCGAAGAGCTCTCCGAATTCGCCGCTAGCTCCACGGTCCTTCTCAGCTGCGAGTAGCAGCGCTCGCAGTACACAGAGCTTCGCAAGGCCCGAAGAGCCGGAGGGAAGTATCGCACACGCAAATGTGCCAGGACAGAGACGTGTTCTACGTTGTCCCCTCTCGTCGTGCAGTTTGTGCCTCTGCTGGTTCTGCTGTTAGGAATCGCTCCTTGAAAGGCGAGCGAGAGCGTCCTTCCGGGTGCATTGCACTGAGTCGAGTGCTCGCTCGGGACTTTGCTCTCGCGGCCAAGGCAAGAGGGCGTGCTTGCCCGCAGAACCGAGAACACGCTGTTGGGCAGAGCTGCAACTGACCGCTGGAGTTCAGCTCTCGCCGGACGGCAGAAGGCGAAGAACGAAGCCGCTTGCGAGCGGCGCAGTGCAGCGAAGAGCTCTCCGAATTCGCCGCTAGCTCCACGGTCCTTCTCAGCTGCGAGTAGCAGCGCTCGCAGTACACAGAGCTTCGCAAGGCCCGAAGACCCGGAGGGAAGTATCGCACACGAAAATGAGCCAGGACAGAGACGTGTTCTACGGTGTCCCCTCTCGTCGTGCAGTTTGTGCCTCTGCTGCTTCTGCTGTTAGGAATCGCTCCTTGAAAGACGAGCGAGAGCGTCCTTCCGGGTGCATTGCACTGAGTCGAGTGCTCGCTCGGGACTTTGCTCTCGCGGCCAAGGCAAGTGGGCGTGCTTGCCCGCAGAACCGAGAACACGCTGTTGGGCAGAGCTGCAACTGACCGCTGGAGTTCAGCTCTCGCCGGACGGCAGAAGGCGAAGAACGAAGCCGCTTGCGAGCGGCGCAGTGCAGCGAAGAGCTCTCCGAATTCGCCGCTAGCTCCACGGTCCTTCTCAGCTGCGAGTAGCAGCGCTCGCAGTACACAGAGCTTCGCAAGGCCCGAAGACCCGGAGCGAAGTATCGCACACGCAAATGTGCCAGGACAGAGACGTGTTCTACGTTGTCCCTTCTCGTCGTGCAGTTTGTGCCTCTGCTGCTTCTGCTCTTAGGAATCGCTCCTTGAAAGGCGAGCGAGAGCGTCCTTCCGGGTGCATTGCACTGAGTCGAGTGCTCGCTCGGGACTTTGCACTCGGGGCCAAGGCAAGAGGGCGTGCTTGCCCGCAGAACCGAGAACACGCTGTTGGGCAGAGCTGCAACTGACCGCTGGAGTTCAGCTCTCGCCGGACGGCAGAAGGCGAAGAACGAAGCCGCTTGCGAGCGGCGCAGTGCAGCGAAGAGCTCTCCGAATTCGCCGCTAGCTCCACGGTCCTTCTCAGCTGCGAGTAGCAGCGCTCGCAGTACACAGAGCTTCGCAAGGCCCGAAGAGCCGGAGGGAAGTATCGCACACGCAAATGTGCCAGGACAGAGACGTGTTCTACGGTGTCCCCTCTCGTCGTGCAGTTTGTGCCTCTGCTGGTTCTGCTGTTAGGAATCGCTCCTTGAAAGGCGAGCGAGAGCGTCCTTCCGGGTGCATTGCACTGAGTCGAGTGCTCGCTCGGGACTTTGCTCTCGCGGCCAAGGCAAGAGGGCGTGCTTGCCCGCAGAACCGAGAACACGCTGTTGGGCAGAGCTGCAACTGACCGCTGAAGTTCAGCCTTCGCCGGACGGCAGAAGGCGAAGAACGAAGCCGCTTGCGAGCGGCGCAGTGCAGCGAAGAGCTCTCCGAATTCGCCGCTAGCTCCACGGTCCTTCTCAGCTGCGAGTAGCAGCGCTCGCAGTACACAGAGCTTCGCAAGGCCCGAAGAGCCGGCGGGAAGTATCGCACACGCAAATGTGCCAGGACAGAGACGTGATCTACGTTGTCCCCTCTCGTCGTGCAGTTTGTGCCTCTGCTGCTTCTGCTGTTAGGAATCGCTCCTTGAAAGGCGAGCGAGAGCGTCCTTCCGGGTGCATTGCACTGAGTCGAGTGCTCGCTCGGGACTTTGCTCTCGGGGCCAAGGCAAGAGGGCGTGCTTGCCCGCAGAACCGAGAACACGCTGTTGGGCAGAGCTGCAACTGACCGCTGGAGTTCAGCTCTCGCCGGACGGCAGAAGGCGAAGAACGAAGGCGCTTGCGAGCGGCGCAGTGCAGCGAAGAGCTCTCCGAATTCGCCGCTAGCTCCACGGTCCTTCTCAGCTGCGAGTAGCAGCGCTCGCAGTACACAGAGCTTCGCAAGGCCCGAAGAGCCGGAGGGAAGTATCGCACACGAAAATGTGCCAGGACAGAGACGTGTTCTACGTTGTCCCCTCTCGTCGTGCAGTTTGTGCCTCTGCTGCTTCTGCTGTTAGGAATCGCTCCTTGAAAGGCGAGCGAGAGCGTCCTTCCGGGTGCATTGCACTGAGTCGAGTGCTCGCTCGGGACTTTGCTCTCGCGGCCAAGGCAAGAGGGCGTGCTTGCCCGCAGAACCGAGAACACGCTGTTGGGCAGAGCTGCAACTGACCGCTGGAGTTCAGCTCTCGCCGGACGGCAGAAGGCGAAGAACGAAGCCGCTTGCGAGCGGCGCAGTGCAGCGAAGAGCTCTCCGAATTCGCCGCTAGCTCCACGGTCCTTCTCAGCTGCGAGTAGCAGCGCTCGCAGTACACAGAGCTTCGCAAGGCCCGAAGACCCGGAGGGAAGTATCGCACACGAAAATGTGCCAGGACAGAGACGTGTTCTACGGTGTCCCCTCTCGTCGTGCAGTTTGTGCCTCTGCTGCTTCTGCTGTTAGGAATCGCTCCTTGAAAGACGAGCGAGAGCGTCCTTCCGGGTGCATTGCACTGAGTCGAGTGCTCGCTCGGGACTTTGCTCTCGCGGCCAAGGCAAGTGGGCGTGCTTGCCCGCAGAACCGAGAACACGCTGTTGGGCCGAGCTGCAACTGACCGCTGGAGTTCAGCTCTCGCCGGACGGCAGAAGGCGAAGAACGAAGCCGCTTGCGAGCGGCGCAGTGCAGCGAAGAGCTCTCCGAATTCGCCGCTAGCTCCACGGTCCTTCTCAGCTGCGAGTAGCAGTGCTCGCAGTACACAGAGCTTCGCAAGGCCCGAAGACCCGGAGCGAAGTATCGCACACGCAAATGTGCCAGGACAGAGACGTGTTCTACGTTGTCCCTTCTCGTCGTGCAGTTTGTGCCTCTGCTGCTTCTGCTGTTAGGAATCGCTCCTTGAAAGGCGAGCGAGAGCGTCCTTCCGGGTGCATTGCACTGAGTCGAGTGCTCGCTCGGGACTTTGCTCTCGGGGCCAAGGCAAGAGGGCGTGCTTGCCCGCAGAACCGAGAACACGCTGTTGGGCAGAGCTGCAACTGACCGCTGGAGTTCAGCTCTCGCCGGACGGCAGAAGGCGAAGAACGAAGGCGCTTGCGAGCGGCGCAGTGCAGCGAAGAGCTCTCCGAATTCGCCGCTAGCTCCACGGTCCTTCTCAGCTGCGAGTAGCAGCGCTCGCAGTACACAGAGCTTCGCAAGGCCCGAAGACCCGGAGGGAAGTATCGCACACGCAAATGTGCCAGGACAGAGACGTGTTCTACGGTGTCCCCTCTCGTCGTGCAGTTTGTGCCTCTGCTGCTTCTGCTGTTAGGAATCGCTCCTTGAAAGGCGAGCGAGAGCGTCCTTCCGGGTGCATTGCACTGAGTCGAGTGCTCGCTCGGGACTTTGCTCTCGCGGCCAAGGCAAGAGGGCGTGCTTGCCCGCAGAACCGAGAACACGCTGTTGGGCAGAGCTGCAACTGACCGCTGGAGTTCAGCTCTCGCCGGACGGCAGAAGGCGAAGAACGAAGGCGCTTGCGAGCGGCGCAGTGCAGCGAAGAGCTCTCCGAATTCGCCGCTAGCTCCACGGTCCTTCTCAGCTGCGAGTAGCAGCGCTCGCAGTACACAGAGCTTCGCAAGGCCCGAAGAGCCGGAGGGAAGTATCGCACACGCAAATGTGCCAGGACAGAGACGTGTTCTACGTTGTCCCCTCTCGTCGTGCAGTTTGTGCCTCTGCTGCTTCTGCTGTTAGGAATCGCTCCTTGAAAGGCGAGCGAGAGCGTCCTTCCGGGTGCATTGCACTGAGTCGAGTGCTCGCTCGGGACTTTGCTCTCGCGGCCAAGGCAAGTGGGCGTGCTTGCCCGCAGAACCGAGAACACGCTGTTGGGCAGAGCTGCAACTGACCGCTGGAGTTCAGCTCTCGCCGGACGGCAGAAGGCGAAGAACGAAGCCGCTTGCGAGCGGCGCAGTGCAGCGAAGAGCTCTCCGAATTCGCCGCTAGCTCCACGGTCCTTCTCAGCTGCGAGTAGCAGCGCTCGCAGTACACAGAGCTTCGCAAGGCCCGAAGACCCGGAGCGAAGTATCGCACACGCAAATGTGCCAGGACAGAGACGTGTTCTACGTTGTCCCTTCTCGTCGTGCAGTTTGTGCCTCTGCTGCTTCTGCTCTTAGGAATCGCTCCTTGAAAGGCGAGCGAGAGCGTCCTTCCGGGTGCATTGCACTGAGTCGAGTGCTCGCTCGGGACTTTGCACTCGGGGCCAAGGCAAGAGGGCGTGCTTGCCCGCAGAACCGAGAACACGCTGTTGGGCAGAGCTGCAACTGACCGCTGGAGTTCAGCTCTCGCCGGACGGCAGAAGGCGAAGAACGAAGCCGCTTGCGAGCGGCGCAGTGCAGCGAAGAGCTCTCCGAATTCGCCGCTAGCTCCACGGTCCTTCTCAGCTGCGAGTAGCAGCGCTCGCAGTACACAGAGCTTCGCAAGGCCCGATGAGCCGGAGGGAAGTATCGCACACGCAAATGTGCCAGGACAGAGACGTGATCTACGTTGTCCTCTCTCGTCGTGCAGTTTGTGCCTCTGCTGCTTCTGCTGTTAGGAATCGCTCCTTGAAAGGCGAGCGAGAGCGTCCTTCCGGGTGCATTGCACTGAGTCGAGTGCTCGCTCGGGACTTTGCTCTCGGGGCCAAGGCAAGAGGGCGTGCTTGCCCGCAGAACCGAGAACACGCTGTTGGGCAGAGCTGCAACTGACCGCTGGAGTTCAGCTCTCGCCGGACGGCAGAAGGCGAAGAGCGAAGCCGCTTGCGAGCGGCGCAGTGCAGCGAAGAGCTCTCCGAATTCGCCGCTAGCTCCACGGTCCTTCTCAGCTGCGAGTAGCAGCGCTCGCAGTACACAGAGCTTCGCAAGGCCCGAAGAGCCGGAGGGAAGTATCGCACACGCAAATGTGCCAGGACAGAGACGTGTTCTACGGTGTCCCTTCTCGTCGTGCAGTTTGTGCCTCTGCTGCTTCTGCTGTTAGGAATCGCTCCTTGAAAGGCGAGCGAGAGCGTCCTTCCGGGTGCATTGCACTGAGTCGAGTGCTCGCTCGGGACTTTGCTCTCGGGGCCAAGGCAAGAGGGCGTGCTTCCCGCAGAACCGAGAACACGCTGTTGGGCAGAGCTGCAACTGACCGCTGGAGTTCAGCTCTCGCCGGACGGCAGAAGGCGAAGAGCGAAGGCGCTTGCGAGCGGCGCAGTGCAGCGAAGAGCTCTCCGAATTCGCCGCTAGCTCCACGGTCCTTCTCAGCTGCGAGTAGCAGCGCTCGCAGTACACAGAGCTTCGCAAGGCCCGAAGAGCCGGAGGGAAGTATCGCACACGAAAATGTGCCAGGACAGAGACGTGTTCTACGTTGTCCCCTCTCGTCGTGCAGTTTGTGCCTCTGCTGCTTCTGCTGTTAGGAATCGCTCCTTGAAAGACGAGCGAGAGCGTCCTTCCGGGTGCATTGCACTGAGTCGAGTGCTCGCTCGGGACTTTGCTCTCGCGGCCAAGGCAAGAGGGCGTGCTTGCCCGCAGAACCGAGAACACGCTGTTGGGCAGAGCTGCAACTGACCGCTGGAGTTCAGCTCTCGCCGGACGGCAGAAGGCGAAGAACGAAGGCGCTTGCGAGCGGCGCAGTGCAGCGAAGAGCTCTCCGAATTCGCCGCTAGCTCCACGGTCCTTCTCAGCTGCGAGTAGCAGCGCTCGCAGTACACAGAGCTTCGCAAGGCCCGAAGAGCCGGAGGGAAGTATCGCACACGAAAATGTGCCAGGACAGAGACGTGTTCTACGTTGTCCCCTCTCGTCGTGCAGTTTGTGCCTCTGCTGCTTCTGCTGTTAGGAATCGCTCCTTGAAAGGCGAGCGAGAGCGTCCTTCCGGGTGCATTGCACTGAGTCGAGTGCTCGCTCGGGACTTTGCTCTCGCGGCCAAGGCAAGAGGGCGTGCTTGCCCGCAGAACCGAGAACACGCTGTTGGGCAGAGCTGCAACTGACCGCTGGAGTTCAGCTCTCGCCGGACGGCAGAAGGCGAAGAACGAAGCCGCTTGCGAGCGGCGCAGTGCAGCGAAGAGCTCTCCGAATTCGCCGCTAGCTCCACGGTCCTTCTCAGCTGCGAGTAGCAGCGCTCGCAGTACACAGAGCTTCGCAAGGCCCGAAGAGCCGGAGGGAAGTATCGCACACGCAAATGTGCCAGGACAGAGACGTGATCTACGTTGTCCTCTCTCGTCGTGCAGTTTGTGCCTCTGCTGCTTCTGCTGTTAGGAATCGCTCCTTGAAAGGCGAGCGAGAGCGTCCTTCCGGGTGCATTGCACTGAGTCGAGTGCTCGCTCGGGACTTTGCTCTCGGGGCCAAGGCAAGAGGGCGTGCTTGCCCGCAGAACCGAGAACACGCTGTTGGGCAGAGCTGCAACTGACCGCTGGAGTTCAGCTCTCGCCGGACGGCAGAAGGCGAAGAACGAAGCCGCTTGCGAGCGGCGCAGTGCAGCGAAGAGCTCTCCGAATTCGCCGCTAGCTCCCCGGTCCTTCTCAGCTGCGAGTAGCAGCGCTCGCAGTACACAGAGCTTCGCAAGGCCCGAAGAGCCGGAGGGAAGTATCGCACACGAAAATGTGCCAGGACAGAGACGTGTTCTACGTTGTCCCCTCTCGTCGTGCAGTTTGTGCCTCTGCTGGTTCTGCTGTTAGGAATCGCTCCTTGAAAGGCGAGCGAGAGCGTCCTTCCGGGTGCATTGCACTGAGTCGAGTGCTCGCTCGGGACTTTGCTCTCGCGGCCAAGGCAAGAGGGCGTGCTTGCCCGCAGAACCGAGAACACGCTGTTGGGCAGAGCTGCAACTGACCGCTGGAGTTCAGCTCTCGCCGGACGGCAGAAGGCGAAGAACGAAGCCGCTTGCGAGCGGCGCAGTGCAGCGAAGAGCTCTCCGAATTCGCCGCTAGCTCCACGGTCCTTCTCAGCTGCGAGTAGCAGCGCTCGCAGTACACAGAGCTTCGCAAGGCCCGAAGACCCGGAGGGAAGTATGGCACACGCAAATGTGCCAGGACAGAGACGTGTTCTACGTTGTCCCCTCTCGTCGTGCAGTTTGTGCCTCTGCTGCTTCTGCTGTTAGGAATCGCTCCTTGAAAGGCGAGCGAGAGCGTCCTTCCGGGTGCATTGCACTGAGTCGAGTGCTCGCTCGGGACTTTGCTCTCGCGGCCAAGGCAAGAGGGCGTGCTTGCCCGCAGAACCGAGAACACGCTGTTGGGCAGAGCTGCAACTGACCGCTGGAGTTCAGCTCTCGCCGGACGGCAGAAGGCGAAGAACGAAGGCGCTTGCGAGCGGCGCAGTGCAGCGAAGAGCTCTCCGAATTCGCCGCTAGCTCCACGGTCCTTCTCAGCTGCGAGTAGCAGCGCTCGCAGTACACAGAGCTTCGCAAGGCCCGAAGACCCGGAGGGAAGTATCGCACACGCAAATGTGCCAGGACAGAGACGTGTTCTACGGTGTCCCCTCTCGTCGTGCAGTTTGTGCCTCTGCTGCTTCTGCTGTTAGGAATCGCTCCTTGAAAGGCGAGCGAGAGCGTCCTTCCGGGTGCATTGCACTGAGTCGAGTGCTCGCTCGGGACTTTGCTCTCGCGGCCAAGGCAAGAGGGCGTGCTTGCCCGCAGAACCGAGAACACGCTGTTGGGCAGAGCTGCAACTGACCGCTGGAGTTCAGCTCTCGCCGGACGGCAGAAGGCGAAGAACGAAGGCGCTTGCGAGCGGCGCAGTGCAGCGAAGAGCTCTCCGAATTCGCCGCTAGCTCCACGGTCCTTCTCAGCTGCGAGTAGCAGCGCTCGCAGTACACAGAGCTTCGCAAGGCCCGAAGAGCCGGAGGGAAGTATCGCACACGCAAATGTGCCAGGACAGAGACGTGTTCTACGTTGTCCCCTCTCGTCGTGCAGTTTGTGCCTCTGCTGCTTCTGCTGTTAGGAATCGCTCCTTGAAAGGCGAGCGAGAGCGTCCTTCCGGGTGCATTGCACTGAGTCGAGTGCTCGCTCGGGACTTTGCTCTCGCGGCCAAGGCAAGTGGGCGTGCTTGCCCGCAGAACCGAGAACACGCTGTTGGGCAGAGCTGCAACTGACCGCTGGAGTTCAGCTCTCGCCGGACGGCAGAAGGCGAAGAACGAAGCCGCTTGCGAGCGGCGCAGTGCAGCGAAGAGCTCTCCGAATTCGCCGCTAGCTCCACGGTCCTTCTCAGCTGCGAGTAGCAGCGCTCGCAGTACACAGAGCTTCGCAAGGCCCGAAGACCCGGAGCGAAGTATCGCACACGCAAATGTGCCAGGACAGAGACGTGTTCTACGTTGTCCCTTCTCGTCGTGCAGTTTGTGCCTCTGCTGCTTCTGCTCTTAGGAATCGCTCCTTGAAAGGCGAGCGAGAGCGTCCTTCCGGGTGCATTGCACTGAGTCGAGTGCTCGCTCGGGACTTTGCTCTCGGGGCCAAGGCAAGAGGGCGTGCTTGCCCGCAGAACCGAGAACACGCTGTTGGGCAGAGCTGCAACTGACCGCTGGAGTTCAGCTCTCGCCGGACGGCAGAAGGCGAAGAGCGAAGCCGCTTGCGAGCGGCGCAGTGCAGCGAAGAGCTCTCCGAATTCGCCGCTAGCTCCACGGTCCTTCTCAGCTGCGAGTAGCAGCGCTCGCAGTACACAGAGCTTCGCAAGGCCCGAAGAGCCGGAGGGAAGTATCGCACACGCAAATGTGCCAGGACAGAGACGTGTTCTACGGTGTCCCTTCTCGTCGTGCAGTTTGTGCCTCTGCTGCTTCTGCTGTTAGGAATCGCTCCTTGAAAGGCGAGCGAGAGCGTCCTTCCGGGTGCATTGCACTGAGTCGAGTGCTCGCTCGGGACTTTGCTCTCGGGGCCAAGGCAAGAGGGCGTGCTTCCCGCAGAACCGAGAACACGCTGTTGGGCAGAGCTGCAACTGACCGCTGGAGTTCAGCTCTCGCCGGACGGCAGAAGGCGAAGAGCGAAGGCGCTTGCGAGCGGCGCAGTGCAGCGAAGAGCTCTCCGAATTCGCCGCTAGCTCCACGGTCCTTCTCAGCTGCGAGTAGCAGCGCTCGCAGTACACAGAGCTTCGCAAGGCCCGAAGAGCCGGAGGGAAGTATCGCACACGAAAATGTGCCAGGACAGAGACGTGTTCTACGTTGTCCCCTCTCGTCGTGCAGTTTGTGCCTCTGCTGCTTCTGCTGTTAGGAATCGCTCCTTGAAAGACGAGCGAGAGCGTCCTTCCGGGTGCATTGCACTGAGTCGAGTGCTCGCTCGGGACTTTGCTCTCGCGGCCAAGGCAAGAGGGCGTGCTTGCCCGCAGAACCGAGAACACGCTGTTGGGCAGAGCTGCAACTGACCGCTGGAGTTCAGCTCTCGCCGGACGGCAGAAGGCGAAGAACGAAGGCGCTTGCGAGCGGCGCAGTGCAGCGAAGAGCTCTCCGAATTCGCCGCTAGCTCCACGGTCCTTCTCAGCTGCGAGTAGCAGCGCTCGCAGTACACAGAGCTTCGCAAGGCCCGAAGAGCCGGAGGGAAGTATCGCACACGAAAATGTGCCAGGACAGAGACGTGTTCTACGTTGTCCCCTCTCGTCGTGCAGTTTGTGCCTCTGCTGCTTCTGCTGTTAGGAATCGCTCCTTGAAAGGCGAGCGAGAGCGTCCTTCCGGGTGCATTGCACTGAGTCGAGTGCTCGCTCGGGACTTTGCTCTCGCGGCCAAGGCAAGAGGGCGTGCTTGCCCGCAGAACCGAGAACACGCTGTTGGGCAGAGCTGCAACTGACCGCTGGAGTTCAGCTCTCGCCGGACGGCAGAAGGCGAAGAACGAAGCCGCTTGCGAGCGGCGCAGTGCAGCGAAGAGCTCTCCGAATTCGCCGCTAGCTCCACGGTCCTTCTCAGCTGCGAGTAGCAGCGCTCGCAGTACACAGAGCTTCGCAAGGCCCGAAGAGCCGGAGGGAAGTATCGCACACGCAAATGTGCCAGGACAGAGACGTGATCTACGTTGTCCTCTCTCGTCGTGCAGTTTGTGCCTCTGCTGCTTCTGCTGTTAGGAATCGCTCCTTGAAAGGCGAGCGAGAGCGTCCTTCCGGGTGCATTGCACTGAGTCGAGTGCTCGCTCGGGACTTTGCTCTCGGGGCCAAGGCAAGAGGGCGTGCTTGCCCGCAGAACCGAGAACACGCTGTTGGGCAGAGCTGCAACTGACCGCTGGAGTTCAGCTCTCGCCGGACGGCAGAAGGCGAAGAACGAAGCCGCTTGCGAGCGGCGCAGTGCAGCGAAGAGCTCTCCGAATTCGCCGCTAGCTCCCCGGTCCTTCTCAGCTGCGAGTAGCAGCGCTCGCAGTACACAGAGCTTCGCAAGGCCCGAAGAGCCGGAGGGAAGTATCGCACACGAAAATGTGCCAGGACAGAGACGTGTTCTACGTTGTCCCCTCTCGTCGTGCAGTTTGTGCCTCTGCTGGTTCTGCTGTTAGGAATCGCTCCTTGAAAGGCGAGCGAGAGCGTCCTTCCGGGTGCATTGCACTGAGTCGAGTGCTCGCTCGGGACTTTGCTCTCGCGGCCAAGGCAAGAGGGCGTGCTTGCCCGCAGAACCGAGAACACGCTGTTGGGCAGAGCTGCAACTGACCGCTGGAGTTCAGCTCTCGCCGGACGGCAGAAGGCGAAGAACGAAGCCGCTTGCGAGCGGCGCAGTGCAGCGAAGAGCTCTCCGAATTCGCCGCTAGCTCCACGGTCCTTCTCAGCTGCGAGTAGCAGCGCTCGCAGTACACAGAGCTTCGCAAGGCCCGAAGACCCGGAGGGAAGTATGGCACACGCAAATGTGCCAGGACAGAGACGTGTTCTACGTTGTCCCCTCTCGTCGTGCAGTTTGTGCCTCTGCTGCTTCTGCTGTTAGGAATCGCTCCTTGAAAGGCGAGCGAGAGCGTCCTTCCGGGTGCATTGCACTGAGTCGAGTGCTCGCTCGGGACTTTGCTCTCGCGGCCAAGGCAAGAGGGCGTGCTTGCCCGCAGAACCGAGAACACGCTGTTGGGCAGAGCTGCAACTGACCGCTGGAGTTCAGCTCTCGCCGGACGGCAGAAGGCGAAGAACGAAGGCGCTTGCGAGCGGCGCAGTGCAGCGAAGAGCTCTCCGAATTCGCCGCTAGCTCCACGGTCCTTCTCAGCTGCGAGTAGCAGCGCTCGCAGTACACAGAGCTTCGCAAGGCCCGAAGAGCCGGAGGGAAGTATCGCACACGCAAATGTGCCAGGACAGAGACGTGATCTACGTTGTCCTCTCTCGTCGTGCAGTTTGTGCCTCTGCTGCTTCTGCTGTTAGGAATCGCTCCTTGAAAGGCGAGCGAGAGCGTCCTTCCGGGTGCATTGCACTGAGTCGAGTGCTCGCTCGGGACTTTGCACTCGGGGCCAAGGCAAGAGGGCGTGCTTGCCCGCAGAACCGAGAACACGCTGTTGGGCAGAGCTGCAACTGACCGCTGGAGTTCAGCTCTCGCCGGACGGCAGAAGGCGAAGAACGAAGCCGCTTGCGAGCGGCGCAGTGCAGCGAAGAGCTCTCCGAATTCGCCGCTAGCTCCACGGTCCTTCTCAGCTGCGAGTAGCAGCGCTCGCAGTACACAGAGCTTCGCAAGGCCCGAAGACCCGGAGCGAAGTATCGCACACGCAAATGTGCCAGGACAGAGACGTGTTCTACGTTGTCCCTTCTCGTCGTGCAGTTTGTGCCTCTGCTGCTTCTGCTCTTAGGAATCGCTCCTTGAAAGGCGAGCGAGAGCGTCCTTCCGGGTGCATTGCACTGAGTCGAGTGCTCGCTCGGGACTTTGCACTCGGGGCCAAGGCAAGAGGGCGTGCTTGCCCGCAGAACCGAGAACACGCTGTTGGGCAGAGCTGCAACTGACCGCTGGAGTTCAGCTCTCGCCGGACGGCAGAAGGCGAAGAACGAAGCCGCTTGCGAGCGGCGCAGTGCAGCGAAGAGCTCTCCGAATTCGCCGCTAGCTCCACGGTCCTTCTCAGCTGCGAGTAGCAGCGCTCGCAGTACACAGAGCTTCGCAAGGCCCGATGAGCCGGAGGGAAGTATCGCACACGCAAATGTGCCAGGACAGAGACGTGATCTACGTTGTCCTCTCTCGTCGTGCAGTTTGTGCCTCTGCTGCTTCTGCTGTTAGGAATCGCTCCTTGAAAGGCGAGCGAGAGCGTCCTTCCGGGTGCATTGCACTGAGTCGAGTGCTCGCTCGGGACTTTGCTCTCGGGGCCAAGGCAAGAGGGCGTGCTTGCCCGCAGAACCGAGAACACGCTGTTGGGCAGAGCTGCAACTGACCGCTGGAGTTCAGCTCTCGCCGGACGGCAGAAGGCGAAGAGCGAAGCCGCTTGCGAGCGGCGCAGTGCAGCGAAGAGCTCTCCGAATTCGCCGCTAGCTCCACGGTCCTTCTCAGCTGCGAGTAGCAGCGCTCGCAGTACACAGAGCTTCGCAAGGCCCGAAGAGCCGGAGGGAAGTATCGCACACGCAAATGTGCCAGGACAGAGACGTGTTCTACGGTGTCCCTTCTCGTCGTGCAGTTTGTGCCTCTGCTGCTTCTGCTGTTAGGAATCGCTCCTTGAAAGGCGAGCGAGAGCGTCCTTCCGGGTGCATTGCACTGAGTCGAGTGCTCGCTCGGGACTTTGCTCTCGGGGCCAAGGCAAGAGGGCGTGCTTCCCGCAGAACCGAGAACACGCTGTTGGGCAGAGCTGCAACTGACCGCTGGAGTTCAGCTCTCGCCGGACGGCAGAAGGCGAAGAGCGAAGGCGCTTGCGAGCGGCGCAGTGCAGCGAAGAGCTCTCCGAATTCGCCGCTAGCTCCACGGTCCTTCTCAGCTGCGAGTAGCAGCGCTCGCAGTACACAGAGCTTCGCAAGGCCCGAAGAGCCGGAGGGAAGTATCGCACACGAAAATGTGCCAGGACAGAGACGTGTTCTACGTTGTCCCCTCTCGTCGTGCAGTTTGTGCCTCTGCTGCTTCTGCTGTTAGGAATCGCTCCTTGAAAGACGAGCGAGAGCGTCCTTCCGGGTGCATTGCACTGAGTCGAGTGCTCGCTCGGGACTTTGCTCTCGCGGCCAAGGCAAGAGGGCGTGCTTGCCCGCAGAACCGAGAACACGCTGTTGGGCAGAGCTGCAACTGACCGCTGGAGTTCAGCTCTCGCCGGACGGCAGAAGGCGAAGAACGAAGGCGCTTGCGAGCGGCGCAGTGCAGCGAAGAGCTCTCCGAATTCGCCGCTAGCTCCACGGTCCTTCTCAGCTGCGAGTAGCAGCGCTCGCAGTACACAGAGCTTCGCAAGGCCCGAAGAGCCGGAGGGAAGTATCGCACACGAAAATGTGCCAGGACAGAGACGTGTTCTACGTTGTCCCCTCTCGTCGTGCAGTTTGTGCCTCTGCTGCTTCTGCTGTTAGGAATCGCTCCTTGAAAGGCGAGCGAGAGCGTCCTTCCGGGTGCATTGCACTGAGTCGAGTGCTCGCTCGGGACTTTGCTCTCGCGGCCAAGGCAAGAGGGCGTGCTTGCCCGCAGAACCGAGAACACGCTGTTGGGCAGAGCTGCAACTGACCGCTGGAGTTCAGCTCTCGCCGGACGGCAGAAGGCGAAGAACGAAGCCGCTTGCGAGCGGCGCAGTGCAGCGAAGAGCTCTCCGAATTCGCCGCTAGCTCCACGGTCCTTCTCAGCTGCGAGTAGCAGCGCTCGCAGTACACAGAGCTTCGCAAGGCCCGAAGAGCCGGAGGGAAGTATCGCACACGCAAATGTGCCAGGACAGAGACGTGATCTACGTTGTCCTCTCTCGTCGTGCAGTTTGTGCCTCTGCTGCTTCTGCTGTTAGGAATCGCTCCTTGAAAGGCGAGCGAGAGCGTCCTTCCGGGTGCATTGCACTGAGTCGAGTGCTCGCTCGGGACTTTGCTCTCGGGGCCAAGGCAAGAGGGCGTGCTTGCCCGCAGAACCGAGAACACGCTGTTGGGCAGAGCTGCAACTGACCGCTGGAGTTCAGCTCTCGCCGGACGGCAGAAGGCGAAGAACGAAGCCGCTTGCGAGCGGCGCAGTGCAGCGAAGAGCTCTCCGAATTCGCCGCTAGCTCCCCGGTCCTTCTCAGCTGCGAGTAGCAGCGCTCGCAGTACACAGAGCTTCGCAAGGCCCGAAGAGCCGGAGGGAAGTATCGCACACGAAAATGTGCCAGGACAGAGACGTGTTCTACGTTGTCCCCTCTCGTCGTGCAGTTTGTGCCTCTGCTGGTTCTGCTGTTAGGAATCGCTCCTTGAAAGGCGAGCGAGAGCGTCCTTCCGGGTGCATTGCACTGAGTCGAGTGCTCGCTCGGGACTTTGCTCTCGCGGCCAAGGCAAGAGGGCGTGCTTGCCCGCAGAACCGAGAACACGCTGTTGGGCAGAGCTGCAACTGACCGCTGGAGTTCAGCTCTCGCCGGACGGCAGAAGGCGAAGAACGAAGCCGCTTGCGAGCGGCGCAGTGCAGCGAAGAGCTCTCCGAATTCGCCGCTAGCTCCACGGTCCTTCTCAGCTGCGAGTAGCAGCGCTCGCAGTACACAGAGCTTCGCAAGGCCCGAAGACCCGGAGGGAAGTATGGCACACGCAAATGTGCCAGGACAGAGACGTGTTCTACGTTGTCCCCTCTCGTCGTGCAGTTTGTGCCTCTGCTGCTTCTGCTGTTAGGAATCGCTCCTTGAAAGGCGAGCGAGAGCGTCCTTCCGGGTGCATTGCACTGAGTCGAGTGCTCGCTCGGGACTTTGCTCTCGCGGCCAAGGCAAGAGGGCGTGCTTGCCCGCAGAACCGAGAACACGCTGTTGGGCAGAGCTGCAACTGACCGCTGGAGTTCAGCTCTCGCCGGACGGCAGAAGGCGAAGAACGAAGGCGCTTGCGAGCGGCGCAGTGCAGCGAAGAGCTCTCCGAATTCGCCGCTAGCTCCACGGTCCTTCTCAGCTGCGAGTAGCAGCGCTCGCAGTACACAGAGCTTCGCAAGGCCCGAAGACCCGGAGGGAAGTATCGCACACGCAAATGTGCCAGGACAGAGACGTGTTCTACGGTGTCCCCTCTCGTCGTGCAGTTTGTGCCTCTGCTGCTTCTGCTGTTAGGAATCGCTCCTTGAAAGGCGAGCGAGAGCGTCCTTCCGGGTGCATTGCACTGAGTCGAGTGCTCGCTCGGGACTTTGCTCTCGCGGCCAAGGCAAGAGGGCGTGCTTGCCCGCAGAACCGAGAACACGCTGTTGGGCAGAGCTGCAACTGACCGCTGGAGTTCAGCTCTCGCCGGACGGCAGAAGGCGAAGAACGAAGGCGCTTGCGAGCGGCGCAGTGCAGCGAAGAGCTCTCCGAATTCGCCGCTAGCTCCACGGTCCTTCTCAGCTGCGAGTAGCAGCGCTCGCAGTACACAGAGCTTCGCAAGGCCCGAAGAGCCGGAGGGAAGTATCGCACACGCAAATGTGCCAGGACAGAGACGTGTTCTACGTTGTCCCCTCTCGTCGTGCAGTTTGTGCCTCTGCTGCTTCTGCTGTTAGGAATCGCTCCTTGAAAGGCGAGCGAGAGCGTCCTTCCGGGTGCATTGCACTGAGTCGAGTGCTCGCTCGGGACTTTGCTCTCGCGGCCAAGGCAAGTGGGCGTGCTTGCCCGCAGAACCGAGAACACGCTGTTGGGCAGAGCTGCAACTGACCGCTGGAGTTCAGCTCTCGCCGGACGGCAGAAGGCGAAGAACGAAGCCGCTTGCGAGCGGCGCAGTGCAGCGAAGAGCTCTCCGAATTCGCCGCTAGCTCCACGGTCCTTCTCAGCTGCGAGTAGCAGCGCTCGCAGTACACAGAGCTTCGCAAGGCCCGAAGACCCGGAGCGAAGTATCGCACACGCAAATGTGCCAGGACAGAGACGTGTTCTACGTTGTCCCTTCTCGTCGTGCAGTTTGTGCCTCTGCTGCTTCTGCTCTTAGGAATCGCTCCTTGAAAGGCGAGCGAGAGCGTCCTTCCGGGTGCATTGCACTGAGTCGAGTGCTCGCTCGGGACTTTGCTCTCGGGGCCAAGGCAAGAGGGCGTGCTTGCCCGCAGAACCGAGAACACGCTGTTGGGCAGAGCTGCAACTGACCGCTGGAGTTCAGCTCTCGCCGGACGGCAGAAGGCGAAGAGCGAAGCCGCTTGCGAGCGGCGCAGTGCAGCGAAGAGCTCTCCGAATTCGCCGCTAGCTCCACGGTCCTTCTCAGCTGCGAGTAGCAGCGCTCGCAGTACACAGAGCTTCGCAAGGCCCGAAGAGCCGGAGGGAAGTATCGCACACGCAAATGTGCCAGGACAGAGACGTGTTCTACGGTGTCCCTTCTCGTCGTGCAGTTTGTGCCTCTGCTGCTTCTGCTGTTAGGAATCGCTCCTTGAAAGGCGAGCGAGAGCGTCCTTCCGGGTGCATTGCACTGAGTCGAGTGCTCGCTCGGGACTTTGCTCTCGGGGCCAAGGCAAGAGGGCGTGCTTCCCGCAGAACCGAGAACACGCTGTTGGGCAGAGCTGCAACTGACCGCTGGAGTTCAGCTCTCGCCGGACGGCAGAAGGCGAAGAGCGAAGGCGCTTGCGAGCGGCGCAGTGCAGCGAAGAGCTCTCCGAATTCGCCGCTAGCTCCACGGTCCTTCTCAGCTGCGAGTAGCAGCGCTCGCAGTACACAGAGCTTCGCAAGGCCCGAAGAGCCGGAGGGAAGTATCGCACACGAAAATGTGCCAGGACAGAGACGTGTTCTACGTTGTCCCCTCTCGTCGTGCAGTTTGTGCCTCTGCTGCTTCTGCTGTTAGGAATCGCTCCTTGAAAGACGAGCGAGAGCGTCCTTCCGGGTGCATTGCACTGAGTCGAGTGCTCGCTCGGGACTTTGCTCTCGCGGCCAAGGCAAGAGGGCGTGCTTGCCCGCAGAACCGAGAACACGCTGTTGGGCAGAGCTGCAACTGACCGCTGGAGTTCAGCTCTCGCCGGACGGCAGAAGGCGAAGAACGAAGGCGCTTGCGAGCGGCGCAGTGCAGCGAAGAGCTCTCCGAATTCGCCGCTAGCTCCACGGTCCTTCTCAGCTGCGAGTAGCAGCGCTCGCAGTACACAGAGCTTCGCAAGGCCCGAAGAGCCGGAGGGAAGTATCGCACACGAAAATGTGCCAGGACAGAGACGTGTTCTACGTTGTCCCCTCTCGTCGTGCAGTTTGTGCCTCTGCTGCTTCTGCTGTTAGGAATCGCTCCTTGAAAGGCGAGCGAGAGCGTCCTTCCGGGTGCATTGCACTGAGTCGAGTGCTCGCTCGGGACTTTGCTCTCGCGGCCAAGGCAAGAGGGCGTGCTTGCCCGCAGAACCGAGAACACGCTGTTGGGCAGAGCTGCAACTGACCGCTGGAGTTCAGCTCTCGCCGGACGGCAGAAGGCGAAGAACGAAGCCGCTTGCGAGCGGCGCAGTGCAGCGAAGAGCTCTCCGAATTCGCCGCTAGCTCCACGGTCCTTCTCAGCTGCGAGTAGCAGCGCTCGCAGTACACAGAGCTTCGCAAGGCCCGAAGAGCCGGAGGGAAGTATCGCACACGCAAATGTGCCAGGACAGAGACGTGATCTACGTTGTCCTCTCTCGTCGTGCAGTTTGTGCCTCTGCTGCTTCTGCTGTTAGGAATCGCTCCTTGAAAGGCGAGCGAGAGCGTCCTTCCGGGTGCATTGCACTGAGTCGAGTGCTCGCTCGGGACTTTGCTCTCGGGGCCAAGGCAAGAGGGCGTGCTTGCCCGCAGAACCGAGAACACGCTGTTGGGCAGAGCTGCAACTGACCGCTGGAGTTCAGCTCTCGCCGGACGGCAGAAGGCGAAGAACGAAGCCGCTTGCGAGCGGCGCAGTGCAGCGAAGAGCTCTCCGAATTCGCCGCTAGCTCCCCGGTCCTTCTCAGCTGCGAGTAGCAGCGCTCGCAGTACACAGAGCTTCGCAAGGCCCGAAGAGCCGGAGGGAAGTATCGCACACGAAAATGTGCCAGGACAGAGACGTGTTCTACGTTGTCCCCTCTCGTCGTGCAGTTTGTGCCTCTGCTGGTTCTGCTGTTAGGAATCGCTCCTTGAAAGGCGAGCGAGAGCGTCCTTCCGGGTGCATTGCACTGAGTCGAGTGCTCGCTCGGGACTTTGCTCTCGCGGCCAAGGCAAGAGGGCGTGCTTGCCCGCAGAACCGAGAACACGCTGTTGGGCAGAGCTGCAACTGACCGCTGGAGTTCAGCTCTCGCCGGACGGCAGAAGGCGAAGAACGAAGCCGCTTGCGAGCGGCGCAGTGCAGCGAAGAGCTCTCCGAATTCGCCGCTAGCTCCACGGTCCTTCTCAGCTGCGAGTAGCAGCGCTCGCAGTACACAGAGCTTCGCAAGGCCCGAAGACCCGGAGGGAAGTATGGCACACGCAAATGTGCCAGGACAGAGACGTGTTCTACGTTGTCCCCTCTCGTCGTGCAGTTTGTGCCTCTGCTGCTTCTGCTGTTAGGAATCGCTCCTTGAAAGGCGAGCGAGAGCGTCCTTCCGGGTGCATTGCACTGAGTCGAGTGCTCGCTCGGGACTTTGCTCTCGCGGCCAAGGCAAGAGGGCGTGCTTGCCCGCAGAACCGAGAACACGCTGTTGGGCAGAGCTGCAACTGACCGCTGGAGTTCAGCTCTCGCCGGACGGCAGAAGGCGAAGAACGAAGGCGCTTGCGAGCGGCGCAGTGCAGCGAAGAGCTCTCCGAATTCGCCGCTAGCTCCACGGTCCTTCTCAGCTGCGAGTAGCAGCGCTCGCAGTACACAGAGCTTCGCAAGGCCCGAAGAGCCGGAGGGAAGTATCGCACACGCAAATGTGCCAGGACAGAGACGTGATCTACGTTGTCCTCTCTCGTCGTGCAGTTTGTGCCTCTGCTGCTTCTGCTGTTAGGAATCGCTCCTTGAAAGGCGAGCGAGAGCGTCCTTCCGGGTGCATTGCACTGAGTCGAGTGCTCGCTCGGGACTTTGCACTCGGGGCCAAGGCAAGAGGGCGTGCTTGCCCGCAGAACCGAGAACACGCTGTTGGGCAGAGCTGCAACTGACCGCTGGAGTTCAGCTCTCGCCGGACGGCAGAAGGCGAAGAACGAAGCCGCTTGCGAGCGGCGCAGTGCAGCGAAGAGCTCTCCGAATTCGCCGCTAGCTCCCCGGTCCTTCTCAGCTGCGAGTAGCAGCGCTCGCAGTACACAGAGCTTCGCAAGGCCCGAAGAGCCGGAGGGAAGTATCGCACACGAAAATGTGCCAGGACAGAGACGTGTTCTACGTTGTCCCCTCTCGTCGTGCAGTTTGTGCCTCTGCTGCTTCTGCTGTTAGGAATCGCTCCTTGAAAGGCGAGCGAGAGCGTCCTTCCGGGTGCATTGCACTGAGTCGAGTGCTCGCTCGGGACTTTGCTCTCGCGGCCAAGGCAAGAGGGCGTGCTTGCCCGCAGAACCGAGAACACGCTGTTGGGCAGAGCTGCAACTGACCGCTGGAGTTCAGCTCTCGCCGGACGGCAGAAGGCGAAGAACGAAGCCGCTTGCGAGCGGCGCAGTGCAGCGAAGAGCTCTCCGAATTCGCCGCTAGCTCCACGGTCCTTCTCAGCTGCGAGTAGCAGCGCTCGCAGTACACAGAGCTTCGCAAGGCCCGAAGAGCCGGAGGGAAGTATCGCACACGCAAATGTGCCAGGACAGAGACGTGTTCTACGGTGTCCCTTCTCGTCGTGCAGTTTGTGCCTCTGCTGCTTCTGCTGTTAGGAATCGCTCCTTGAAAGGCGAGCGAGAGCGTCCTTCCGGGTGCATTGCACTGAGTCGAGTGCTCGCTCGGGACTTTGCTCTCGGGGCCAAGGCAAGAGGGCGTGCTTCCCGCAGAACCGAGAACACGCTGTTGGGCAGAGCTGCAACTGACCGCTGGAGTTCAGCTCTCGCCGGACGGCAGAAGGCGAAGAGCGAAGGCGCTTGCGAGCGGCGCAGTGCAGCGAAGAGCTCTCCGAATTCGCCGCTAGCTCCACGGTCCTTCTCAGCTGCGAGTAGCAGCGCTCGCAGTACACAGAGCTTCGCAAGGCCCGAAGAGCCGGAGGGAAGTATCGCACACGAAAATGTGCCAGGACAGAGACGTGTTCTACGTTGTCCCCTCTCGTCGTGCAGTTTGTGCCTCTGCTGCTTCTGCTGTTAGGAATCGCTCCTTGAAAGGCGAGCGAGAGCGTCCTTCCGGGTGCATTGCACTGAGTCGAGTGCTCGCTCGGGACTTTGCTCTCGCGGCCAAGGCAAGAGGGCGTGCTTGCCCGCAGAACCGAGAACACGCTGTTGGGCAGAGCTGCAACTGACCGCTGGAGTTCAGCTCTCGCCGGACGGCAGAAGGCGAAGAACGAAGCCGCTTGCGAGCGGCGCAGTGCAGCGAAGAGCTCTCCGAATTCGCCGCTAGCTCCACGGTCCTTCTCAGCTGCGAGTAGCAGCGCTCGCAGTACACAGAGCTTCGCAAGGCCCGAAGAGCCGGAGGGAAGTATCGCACACGCAAATGTGCCAGGACAGAGACGTGTTCTACGTTGTCCCCTCTCGTCGTGCAGTTTGTGCCTCTGCTGCTTCTGCTGTTAGGAATCGCTCCTTGAAAGGCGAGCGAGAGCGTCCTTCCGGGTGCATTGCACTGAGTCGAGTGCTCGCTCGGGACTTTGCTCTCGCGGCCAAGGCAAGAGGGCGTGCTTGCCCGCAGAACCGAGAACACGCTGTTGGGCAGAGCTGCAACTGACCGCTGGAGTTCAGCTCTCGCCGGACGGCAGAAGGCGAAGAACGAAGCCGCTTGCGAGCGGCGCAGTGCAGCGAAGAGCTCTCCGAATTCGCCGCTAGCTCCCCGGTCCTTCTCAGCTGCGAGTAGCAGCGCTCGCAGTACACAGAGCTTCGCAAGGCCCGAAGACCCGGAGGGAAGTATGGCACACGCAAATGTGCCAGGACAGAGACGTGTTCTACGTTGTCCCTTCTCGTCGTGCAGTTTGTGCCTCTGCTGCTTCTGCTGTTAGGAATCGCTCCTTGAAAGGCGAGCGAGAGCGTCCTTCCGGGTGCATTGCACTGAGTCGAGTGCTCGCTCGGGACTTTGCTCTCGCGGCCAAGGCAAGAGGGCGTGCTTGCCCGCAGAACCGAGAACACGCTGTTGGGCAGAGCTGCAACTGACCGCTGGAGTTCAGCTCTCGCCGGACGGCAGAAGGCGAAGAACGAAGCCGCTTGCCAGCGGCGCAGTGCAGCGAAGAGCTCTCCGAATTCGCCGCTAGCTCCACGGTCCTTCTCAGCTGCGAGTAGCAGCGCTCGCAGTACACAGAGCTTCGCAAGGCCCGAAGAGCCGGAGGGAAGTATCGCACACGCAAATGTGCCAGGACAGAGACGTGTTCTACGTTGTCCCCTCTCGTCGTGCAGTTTGTGCCTCTGCTGCTTCTGCTGTTAGGAATCGCTCCTTGAAAGGCGAGCGAGAGCGTCCTTCCGGGTGCATTGCACTGAGTCGAGTGCTCGCTCGGGACTTTGCTCTCGCGGCCAAGGCAAGAGGGCGTGCTTGCCCGCAGAACCGAGAACACGCTGTTGGGCAGAGCTGCAACTGACCGCTGGAGTTCAGCTCTCGCCGGACGGCAGAAGGCGAAGAACGAAGCCGCTTGCGAGCGGCGCAGTGCAGCGAAGAGCTCTCCGAATTCGCCGCTAGCTCCCCGGTCCTTCTCAGCTGCGAGTAGCAGCGCTCGCAGTACACAGAGCTTCGCAAGGCCCGAAGACCCGGAGGGAAGTATGGCACACGCAAATGTGCCAGGACAGAGACGTGTTCTACGTTGTCCCCTCTCGTCGTGCAGTTTGTGCCTCTGCTGCTTCTGCTGTTAGGAATCGCTCCTTGAAAGGCGAGCGAGAGCGTCCTTCCGGGTGCATTGCACTGAGTCGAGTGCTCGCTCGGGACTTTGCTCTCGCGGCCAAGGCAAGAGGGCGTGCTTGCCCGCAGAACCGAGAACACGCTGTTGGGCAGAGCTGCAACTGACCGCTGGAGTTCAGCTCTCGCCGGACGGCAGAAGGCGAAGAACGAAGGCGCTTGCGAGCGGCGCAGTGCAGCGAAGAGCTCTCCGAATTCGCCGCTAGCTCCCCGGTCCTTCTCAGCTGCGAGTAGCAGCGCTCGCAGTACACAGAGCTTCGCAAGGCCCGAAGAGCCGGAGGGAAGTATGGCACACGAAAATGTGCCAGGACAGAGACGTGTTCTACGTTGTCCCCTCTCGTCGTGCAGTTTGTGCCTCTGCTGCTTCTGCTGTTAGGAATCGCTCCTTGAAAGGCGAGCGAGAGCGTCCTTCCGGGTGCATTGCACTGAGTCGAGTGCTCGCTCGGGACTTTGCTCTCGCGGCCAAGGCAAGAGGGCGTGCTTGCCCGCAGAACCGAGAACACGCTGTTGGGCAGAGCTGCAACTGACCGCTGGAGTTCAGCTCTCGCCGGACGGCAGAAGGCGAAGAACGAAGCCGCTTGCGAGCGGCGCAGTGCAGCGAAGAGCTCTCCGAATTCGCCGCTAGCTCCACGGTCCTTCTCAGCTGCGAGTAGCAGCGCTCGCAGTACACAGAGCTTCGCAAGGCCCGAAGACCCGGAGGGAAGTATGGCACACGCAAATGTGCCAGGACAGAGACGTGTTCTACGTTGTCCCTTCTCGTCGTGCAGTTTGTGCCTCTGCTGCTTCTGCTGTTCGGAATCGCTCCTTGAAAGGCGAGCGAGAGCGTCCTTCCGGGTGCATTGCACTGAGTCGAGTGCTCGCTCGGGACTTTGCTCTCGCGGCCAAGGCAAGAGGGCGTGCTTGCCCGCAGAACCGAGAACACGCTGTTGGGCAGAGCTGCAACTGACCGCTGGAGTTCAGCTCTCGCCGGACGGCAGAAGGCGAAGAACGAAGCCGCTTGCGAGCGGCGCAGTGCAGCGAAGAGCTCTCCGAATTCGCCGCTAGCTCCACGGTCCTTCTCAGCTGCGAGTAGCTGCTCTCGCAGTACACAGAGCTTCGCAAGGCCCGAAGAGCCGGAGGGAAGTATCGCACACGCAAATGTGCCAGGACAGAGACGTGTTCTACGGTGTCCCCTCTCGTCGTGCAGTTTGTGCCTCTGCTGCTTCTGCTGTTAGGAATCGCTCCTTGAAAGGCGAGCGAGAGCGTCCTTCCGGGTGCATTGCACTGAGTCGAGTGCTCGCTCGGGACTTTGCTCTCGCGGCCAAGGCAAGAGGGCGTGCTTGCCCGCAGAACCGAGAACACGCTGTTGGGCAGAGCTGCAACTGACCGCTGGAGTTCAGCTCTCGCCGGACGGCAGAAGGCGAAGAACGAAGCCGCTTGCGAGCGGCGCAGTGCAGCGAAGAGCTCTCCGAATTCGCCGCTAGCTCCACGGTCCTTCTCAGCTGCGAGTAGCAGCGCTCGCAGTACACAGAGCTTCGCAAGGCCCGAAGAGCCGGAGGGAAGTATCGCACACGCAAATGTGCCAGGACAGAGACGTGTTCTACGTTGTCCCCTCTCGTCGTGCAGTTTGTGCCTCTGCTGCTTCTGCTGTTAGGAATCGCTCCTTGAAAGGCGAGCGAGAGCGTCCTTCCGGGTGCATTGCACTGAGTCGAGTGCTCGCTCGGGACTTTGCTCTCGCGGCCAAGGCAAGAGGGCGTGCTTGCCCGCAGAACCGAGAACACGCTGTTGGGCAGAGCTGCAACTGACCGCTGGAGTTCAGCTCTCGCCGGACGGCAGAAGGCGAAGAACGAAGCCGCTTGCGAGCGGCGCAGTGCAGCGAAGAGCTCTCCGAATTCGCCGCTAGCTCCACGGTCCTTCTCAGCTGCGAGTAGCAGCGCTCGCAGTACACAGAGCTTCGCAAGGCCCGAAGAGCCGGAGGGAAGTATCGCACACGCAAATGTGCCAGGACAGAGACGTGATCTACGTTGTCCTCTCTCGTCGTGCAGTTTGTGCCTCTGCTGGTTCTGCTGTTAGGAATCGCTCCTTGAAAGGCGAGCGAGAGCGTCCTTCCGGGTGCATTGCACTGAGTCGAGTGCTCGCTCGGGACTTTGCTCTCGGGGCCAAGGCAAGAGGGCGTGCTTGCCCGCAGAACCGAGAACACGCTGTTGGGCAGAGCTGCAACTGACCGCTGGAGTTCAGCTCTCGCCGGACGGCAGAAGGCGAAGAGCGAAGGCGCTTGCGAGCGGCGCAGTGCAGCGAAGAGCTCTCCGAATTCGCCGCTAGCTCCACGGTCCTTCTCAGCTGCGAGTAGCAGCGCTCGCAGTACACAGAGCTTCGCAAGGCCCGAAGAGCCGGAGGGAAGTATCGCACACGCAAATGTGCCAGGACAGAGACGTGTTCTACGTTGTCCCCTCTCGTCGTGCAGTTTGTGCCTCTGCTGCTTCTGCTGTTAGGAATCGCTCCTTGAAAGGCGAGCGAGAGCGTCCTTCCGGGTGCATTGCACTGAGTCGAGTGCTCGCTCGGGACTTTGCTCTCGCGGCCAAGGCAAGAGGGCGTGCTTGCCCGCAGAACCGAGAACACGCTGTTGGGCAGAGCTGCAACTGACCGCTGGAGTTCAGCTCTCGCCGGACGGCAGAAGGCGAAGAACGAAGGCGCTTGCGAGCGGCGCAGTGCAGCGAAGAGCTCTCCGAATTCGCCGCTAGCTCCACGGTCCTTCTCAGCTGCGAGTAGCAGCGCTCGCAGTACACAGAGCTTCGCAAGGCCCGAAGAGCCGGAGGGAAGTATCGCACACGCAAATGTGCCAGGACAGAGACGTGTTCTACGTTGTCCCCTCTCGTCGTGCAGTTTGTGCCTCTGCTGCTTCTGCTGTTAGGAATCGCTCCTTGAAAGGCGAGCGAGAGCGTCCTTCCGGGTGCATTGCACTGAGTCGAGTGCTCGCTCGGGACTTTGCTCTCGCGGCCAAGGCAAGAGGGCGTGCTTGCCCGCAGAACCGAGAACACGCTGTTGGGCAGAGCTGCAACTGACCGCTGGAGTTCAGCTCTCGCCGGACGGCAGAAGGCGAAGAACGAAGGCGCTTGCGAGCGGCGCAGTGCAGCGAAGAGCTCTCCGAATTCGCCGCTAGCTCCACGGTCCTTCTCAGCTGCGAGTAGCAGCGCTCGCAGTACACAGAGCTTCGCAAGGCCCGAAGAGCCGGAGGGAAGTATCGCACACGCAAATGTGCCAGGACAGAGACGTGTTCTACGTTGTCCCCTCTCGTCGTGCAGTTTGTGCCTCTGCTGCTTCTGCTGTTAGGAATCGCTCCTTGAAAGGCGAGCGAGAGCGTCCTTCCGGGTGCATTGCACTGAGTCGAGTGCTCGCTCGGGACTTTGCTCTCGCGGCCAAGGCAAGAGGGCGTGCTTGCCCGCAGAACCGAGAACACGCTGTTGGGCAGAGCTGCAACTGACCGCTGGAGTTCAGCTCTCGCCGGACGGCAGAAGGCGAAGAACGAAGGCGCTTGCGAGCGGCGCAGTGCAGCGAAGAGCTCTCCGAATTCGCCGCTAGCTCCACGGTCCTTCTCAGCTGCGAGTAGCAGCGCTCGCAGTACACAGAGCTTCGCAAGGCCCGAAGAGCCGGAGGGAAGTATCGCACACGCAAATGTGCCAGGACAGAGACGTGTTCTACGTTGTCCCCTCTCGTCGTGCAGTTTGTGCCTCTGCTGGTTCTGCTGTTAGGAATCGCTCCTTGAAAGGCGAGCGAGAGCGTCCTTCCGGGTGCATTGCACTGAGTCGAGTGCTCGCTCGGGACTTTGCTCTCGCGGCCAAGGCAAGAGGGCGTGCTTGCCCGCAGAACCGAGAACACGCTGTTGGGCAGAGCTGCAACTGACCGCTGGAGTTCAGCTCTCGCCGGACGGCAGAAGGCGAAGAACGAAGCCGCTTGCGAGCGGCGCAGTGCAGCGAAGAGCTCTCCGAATTCGCCGCTAGCTCCACGGTCCTTCTCAGCTGCGAGTAGCAGCGCTCGCAGTACACAGAGCTTCGCAAGGCCCGAAGACCCGGAGGGAAGTATCGCACACGAAAATGTGCCAGGACAGAGACGTGTTCTACGTTGTCCCCTCTCGTCGTGCAGTTTGTGCCTCTGCTGCTTCTGCTGTTAGGAATCGCTCCTTGAAAGGCGAGCGAGAGCGTCCTTCCGGGTGCATTGCACTGAGTCGAGTGCTCGCTCGGGACTTTGCTCTCGCGGCCAAGGCAAGAGGGCGTGCTTGCCCGCAGAACCGAGAACACTCTGTTGGGCAGAGCTGCAACTGACCGCTGGAGTTCAGCTCTCGCCGGACGGCAGAAGGCGAAGAACGAAGCCGCTTGCGAGCGGCGCAGTGCAGCGAAGAGCTCTCCGAATTCGCCGCTAGCTCCACGGTCCTTCTCAGCTGCGAGTAGCTGCTCTCGCAGTACACAGAGCTTCGCAAGGCCCGAAGAGCCGGAGGGAAGTATCGCACACGCAAATGTGCCAGGACAGAGACGTGTTCTACGGTGTCCCCTCTCGTCGTGCAGTTTGTGCCTCTGCTGCTTCTGCTGTTAGGAATCGCTCCTTGAAAGGCGAGCGAGAGCGTCCTTCCGGGTGCATTGCACTGAGTCGAGTGCTCGCTCGGGACTTTGCTCTCGCGGCCAAGGCAAGAGGGCGTGCTTGCCCGCAGAACCGAGAACACGCTGTTGGGCAGAGCTGCAACTGACCGCTGGAGTTCAGCTCTCGCCGGACGGCAGAAGGCGAAGAACGAAGCCGCTTGCGAGCGGCGCAGTGCAGCGAAGAGCTCTCCGAATTCGCCGCTAGCTCCACGGTCCTTCTCAGCTGCGAGTAGCAGCGCTCGCAGTACACAGAGCTTCGCAAGGCCCGAAGAGCCGGAGGGAAGTATCGCACACGAAAATGTGCCAGGACAGAGACGTGTTCTACGTTGTCCCCTCTCGTCGTGCAGTTTGTGCCTCTGCTGCTTCTGCTGTTAGGAATCGCTCCTTGAAAGGCGAGCGAGAGCGTCCTTCCGGGTGCATTGCACTGAGTCGAGTGCTCGCTCGGGACTTTGCTCTCGCGGCCAAGGCAAGAGGGCGTGCTTGCCCGCAGAACCGAGAACACGCTGTTGGGCAGAGCTGCAACTGACCGCTGGAGTTCAGCTCTCGCCGGACGGCAGAAGGCGAAGAACGAAGCCGCTTGCGAGCGGCGCAGTGCAGCGAAGAGCTCTCCGAATTCGCCGCTAGCTCCCCGGTCCTTCTCAGCTGCGAGTAGCAGCGCTCGCAGTACACAGAGCTTCGCAAGGCCCGAAGAGCCGGAGGGAAGTATCGCACACGCAAATGTGCCAGGACAGAGACGTGATCTACGTTGTCCTCTCTCGTCGTGCAGTTTGTGCCTCTGCTGCTTCTGCTGTTAGGAATCGCTCCTTGAAAGGCGAGCGAGAGCGTCCTTCCGGGTGCATTGCACTGAGTCGAGTGCTCGCTCGGGACTTTGCTCTCGGGGCCAAGGCAAGAGGGCGTGCTTGCCCGCAGAACCGAGAACACGCTGTTGGGCAGAGCTGCAACTGACCGCTGGAGTTCAGCTCTCGCCGGACGGCAGAAGGCGAAGAACGAAGCCGCTTGCGAGCGGCGCAGTGCAGCGAAGAGCTCTCCGAATTCGCCGCTAGCTCCCCGGTCCTTCTCAGCTGCGAGTAGCAGCGCTCGCAGTACACAGAGCTTCGCAAGGCCCGAAGAGCCGGAGGGAAGTATCGCACACGAAAATGTGCCAGGACAGAGACGTGTTCTACGTTGTCCCCTCTCGTCGTGCAGTTTGTGCCTCTGCTGCTTCTGCTGTTAGGAATCGCTCCTTGAAAGGCGAGCGAGAGCGTCCTTCCGGGTGCATTGCACTGAGTCGAGTGCTCGCTCGGGACTTTGCTCTCGCGGCCAAGGCAAGAGGGCGTGCTTGCCCGCAGAACCGAGAACACGCTGTTGGGCAGAGCTGCAACTGACCGCTGGAGTTCAGCTCTCGCCGGACGGCAGAAGGCGAAGAACGAAGCCGCTTGCGAGCGGCGCAGTGCAGCGAAGAGCTCTCCGAATTCGCCGCTAGCTCCACGGTCCTTCTCAGCTGCGAGTAGCTGCTCTCGCAGTACACAGAGCTTCGCAAGGCCCGAAGAGCCGGAGGGAAGTATCGCACACGCAAATGTGCCAGGACAGAGACGTGTTCTACGTTGTCCCCTCTCGTCGTGCAGTTTGTGCCTCTGCTGGTTCTGCTGTTAGGAATCGCTCCTTGAAAGGCGAGCGAGAGCGTCCTTCCGGGTGCATTGCACTGAGTCGAGTGCTCGCTCGGGACTTTGCTCTCGCGGCCAAGGCAAGAGGGCGTGCTTGCCCGCAGAACCGAGAACACGCTGTTGGGCAGAGCTGCAACTGACCGCTGGAGTTCAGCTCTCGCCGGACGGCAGAAGGCGAAGAACGAAGCCGCTTGCGAGCGGCGCAGTGCAGCGAAGAGCTCTCCGAATTCGCCGCTAGCTCCACGGTCCTTCTCAGCTGCGAGTAGCTGCTCTCGCAGTACACAGAGCTTCGCAAGGCCCGAAGAGCCGGAGGGAAGTATCGCACACGCAAATGTGCCAGGACAGAGACGTGTTCTACGTTGTCCCCTCTCGTCGTGCAGTTTGTGCCTCTGCTGGTTCTGCTGTTAGGAATCGCTCCTTGAAAGGCGAGCGAGAGCGTCCTTCCGGGTGCATTGCACTGAGTCGAGTGCTCGCTCGGGACTTTGCTCTCGCGGCCAAGGCAAGAGGGCGTGCTTGCCCGCAGAACCGAGAACACGCTGTTGGGCAGAGCTGCAACTGACCGCTGGAGTTCAGCTCTCGCCGGACGGCAGAAGGCGAAGAACGAAGCCGCTTGCGAGCGGCGCAGTGCAGCGAAGAGCTCTCCGAATTCGCCGCTAGCTCCACGGTCCTTCTCAGCTGCGAGTAGCTGCTCTCGCAGTACACAGAGCTTCGCAAGGCCCGAAGACCCGGAGGGAAGTATCGCACACGCAAATGTGCCAGGACAGAGACGTGTTCTACGGTGTCCCCTCTCGTCGTGCAGTTTGTGCCTCTGCTGCTTCTGCTGTTAGGAATCGCTCCTTGAAAGGCGAGCGAGAGCGTCCTTCCGGGTGCATTGCACTGAGTCGAGTGCTCGCTCGGGACTTTGCTCTCGGGGCCAAGGCAAGAGGGCGTGCTTGCCCGCAGAACCGAGAACACGCTGTTGGGCAGAGCTGCAACTGACCGCTGGAGTTCAGCTCTCGCCGGACGGCAGAAGGCGAAGAACGAAGCCGCTTGCGAGCGGCGCAGTGCAGCGAAGAGCTCTCCGAATTCGCCGCTAGCTCCACGGTCCTTCTCAGCTGCGAGTAGCAGCGCTCGCAGTACACAGAGCTTCGCAAGGCCCGAAGAGCCGGAGGGAAGTATCGCACACGCAAATGTGCCAGGACAGAGACGTGTTCTACGTTGTCCCCTCTCGTCGTGCAGTTTGTGCCTCTGCTGGTTCTGCTGTTAGGAATCGCTCCTTGAAAGGCGAGCGAGAGCGTCCTTCCGGGTGCATTGCACTGAGTCGAGTGCTCGCTCGGGACTTTGCTCTCGGGGCCAAGGCAAGAGGGCGTGCTTGCCCGCAGAACCGAGAACACGCTGTTGGGCAGAGCTGCAACTGACCGCTGGAGTTCAGCTCTCGCCGGACGGCAGAAGGCGAAGAGCGAAGGCGCTTGCGAGCGGCGCAGTGCAGCGAAGAGCTCTCCGAATTCGCCGCTAGCTCCACGGTCCTTCTCAGCTGCGAGTAGCAGCGCTCGCAGTACACAGAGCTTCGCAAGGCCCGAAGAGCCGGAGGGAAGTATCGCACACGCAAATGTGCCAGGACAGAGACGTGTTCTACGTTGTCCCCTCTCGTCGTGCAGTTTGTGCCTCTGCTGGTTCTGCTGTTAGGAATCGCTCCTTGAAAGGCGAGCGAGAGCGTCCTTCCGGGTGCATTGCACTGAGTCGAGTGCTCGCTCGGGACTTTGCTCTCGCGGCCAAGGCAAGAGGGCGTGCTTGCCCGCAGAACCGAGAACACGCTGTTGGGCAGAGCTGCAACTGACCGCTGGAGTTCAGCTCTCGCCGGACGGCAGAAGGCGAAGAACGAAGGCGCTTGCGAGCGGCGCAGTGCAGCGAAGAGCTCTCCGAATTCGCCGCTAGCTCCACGGTCCTTCTCAGCTGCGAGTAGCAGCGCTCGCAGTACACAGAGCTTCGCAAGGCCCGAAGAGCCGGAGGGAAGTATCGCACACGCAAATGTGCCAGGACAGAGACGTGTTCTACGTTGTCCCCTCTCGTCGTGCAGTTTGTGCCTCTGCTGCTTCTGCTGTTAGGAATCGCTCCTTGAAAGGCGAGCGAGAGCGTCCTTCCGGGTGCATTGCACTGAGTCGAGTGCTCGCTCGGGACTTTGCTCTCGCGGCCAAGGCAAGAGGGCGTGCTTGCCCGCAGAACCGAGAACACGCTGTTGGGCAGAGCTGCAACTGACCGCTGGAGTTCAGCTCTCGCCGGACGGCAGAAGGCGAAGAACGAAGCCGCTTGCGAGCGGCGCAGTGCAGCGAAGAGCTCTCCGAATTCGCCGCTAGCTCCACGGTCCTTCTCAGCTGCGAGTAGCAGCGCTCGCAGTACACAGAGCTTCGCAAGGCCCGAAGAGCCGGAGGGAAGTATCGCACACGCAAATGTGCCAGGACAGAGACGTGTTCTACGTTGTCCCCTCTCGTCGTGCAGTTTGTGCCTCTGCTGCTTCTGCTGTTAGGAATCGCTCCTTGAAAGGCGAGCGAGAGCGTCCTTCCGGGTGCATTGCACTGAGTCGAGTGCTCGCTCGGGACTTTGCTCTCGCGGCCAAGGCAAGAGGGCGTGCTTGCCCGCAGAACCGAGAACACGCTGTTGGGCAGAGCTGCAACTGACCGCTGGAGTTCAGCTCTCGCCGGACGGCAGAAGGCGAAGAACGAAGCCGCTTGCGAGCGGCGCAGTGCAGCGAAGAGCTCTCCGAATTCGCCGCTAGCTCCACGGTCCTTCTCAGCTGCGAGTAGCAGCGCTCGCAGTACACAGAGCTTCGCAAGGCCCGAAGAGCCGGAGGGAAGTATCGCACACGCAAATGTGCCAGGACAGAGACGTGTTCTACGTTGTCCCCTCTCGTCGTGCAGTTTGTGCCTCTGCTGCTTCTGCTGTTAGGAATCGCTCCTTGAAAGGCGAGCGAGAGCGTCCTTCCGGGTGCATTGCACTGAGTCGAGTGCTCGCTCGGGACTTTGCTCTCGCGGCCAAGGCAAGAGGGCGTGCTTGCCCGCAGAACCGAGAACACGCTGTTGGGCAGAGCTGCAACTGACCGCTGGAGTTCAGCTCTCGCCGGACGGCAGAAGGCGAAGAACGAAGGCGCTTGCGAGCGGCGCAGTGCAGCGAAGAGCTCTCCGAATTCGCCGCTAGCTCCACGGTCCTTCTCAGCTGCGAGTAGCAGCGCTCGCAGTACACAGAGCTTCGCAAGGCCCGAAGAGCCGGAGGGAAGTATCGCACACGCAAATGTGCCAGGACAGAGACGTGTTCTACGTTGTCCCCTCTCGTCGTGCAGTTTGTGCCTCTGCTGGTTCTGCTGTTAGGAATCGCTCCTTGAAAGGCGAGCGAGAGCGTCCTTCCGGGTGCATTGCACTGAGTCGAGTGCTCGCTCGGGACTTTGCTCTCGCGGCCAAGGCAAGAGGGCGTGCTTGCCCGCAGAACCGAGAACACGCTGTTGGGCAGAGCTGCAACTGACCGCTGGAGTTCAGCTCTCGCCGGACGGCAGAAGGCGAAGAACGAAGCCGCTTGCGAGCGGCGCAGTGCAGCGAAGAGCTCTCCGAATTCGCCGCTAGCTCCACGGTCCTTCTCAGCTGCGAGTAGCAGCGCTCGCAGTACACAGAGCTTCGCAAGGCCCGAAGAGCCGGAGGGAAGTATCGCACACGCAAATGTGCCAGGACAGAGACGTGTTCTACGTTGTCCCCTCTCGTCGTGCAGTTTGTGCCTCTGCTGCTTCTGCTGTTAGGAATCGCTCCTTGAAAGGCGAGCGAGAGCGTCCTTCCGGGTGCATTGCACTGAGTCGAGTGCTCGCTCGGGACTTTGCTCTCGCGGCCAAGGCAAGAGGGCGTGCTTGCCCGCAGAACCGAGAGCACGCTGTTGGGCAGAGCTGCAACTGACCGCTGGAGTTCAGCTCTCGCCGGACGGCAGAAGGCGAAGAACGAAGGCGCTTGCGAGCGGCGCAGTGCAGCGAAGAGCTCTCCGAATTCGCCGCTAGCTCCACGGTCCTTCTCAGCTGCGAGTAGCAGCGCTCGCAGTACACAGAGCTTCGCAAGGCCCGAAGAGCCGGAGGGAAGTATCGCACACGCAAATGTGCCAGGACAGAGACGTGATCTACGTTGTCCCCTCTCGTCGTGCAGTTTGTGCCTCTGCTGCTTCTGCTGTTAGGAATCGCTCCTTGAAAGGCGAGCGAGAGCGTCCTTCCGGGTGCATTGCACTGAGTCGAGTGCTCGCTCGGGACTTTGCTCTCGGGGCCAAGGCAAGAGGGCGTGCTTGCCCGCAGAACCGAGAACACGCTGTTGGGCAGAGCTGCAACTGACCGCTGGAGTTCAGCTCTCGCCGGACGGCAGAAGGCGAAGAACGAAGCCGCTTGCGAGCGGCGCAGTGCAGCGAAGAGCTCTCCGAATTCGCCGCTAGCTCCCCGGTCCTTCTCAGCTGCGAGTAGCAGCGCTCGCAGTACACAGAGCTTCGCAAGGCCCGAAGAGCCGGAGGGAAGTATCGCACACGCAAATGTGCCAGGACAGAGACGTGTTCTACGTTGTCCCCTCTCGTCGTGCAGTTTGTGCCTCTGCTGCTTCTGCTGTTAGGAATCGCTCCTTGAAAGGCGAGCGAGAGCGTCCTTCCGGGTGCATTGCACTGAGTCGAGTGCTCGCTCGGGACTTTGCTCTCGCGGCCAAGGCAAGAGGGCGTGCTTGCCCGCAGAACCGAGAACACGCTGTTGGGCAGAGCTGCAACTGACCGCTGGAGTTCAGCTCTCGCCGGACGGCAGAAGGCGAAGAACGAAGGCGCTTGCGAGCGGCGCAGTGCAGCGAAGAGCTCTCCGAATTCGCCGCTAGCTCCACGGTCCTTCTCAGCTGCGAGTAGCAGCGCTCGCAGTACACAGAGCTTCGCAAGGCCCGAAGAGCCGGAGGGAAGTATCGCACACGCAAATGTGCCAGGACAGAGACGTGTTCTACGTTGTCCCCTCTCGTCGTGCAGTTTGTGCCTCTGCTGGTTCTGCTGTTAGGAATCGCTCCTTGAAAGGCGAGCGAGAGCGTCCTTCCGGGTGCATTGCACTGAGTCGAGTGCTCGCTCGGGACTTTGCTCTCGCGGCCAAGGCAAGAGGGCGTGCTTGCCCGCAGAACCGAGAACACGCTGTTGGGCAGAGCTGCAACTGACCGCTGGAGTTCAGCTCTCGCCGGACGGCAGAAGGCGAAGAACGAAGGCGCTTGCGAGCGGCGCAGTGCAGCGAAGAGCTCTCCGAATTCGCCGCTAGCTCCACGGTCCTTCTCAGCTGCGAGTAGCAGCGCTCGCAGTACACAGAGCTTCGCAAGGCCCGAAGAGCCGGAGGGAAGTATCGCACACGCAAATGTGCCAGGACAGAGACGTGTTCTACGTTGTCCCCTCTCGTCGTGCAGTTTGTGCCTCTGCTGGTTCTGCTGTTAGGAATCGCTCCTTGAAAGGCGAGCGAGAGCGTCCTTCCGGGTGCATTGCACTGAGTCGAGTGCTCGCTCGGGACTTTGCTCTCGCGGCCAAGGCAAGAGGGCGTGCTTGCCCGCAGAACCGAGAACACGCTGTTGGGCAGAGCTGCAACTGACCGCTGGAGTTCAGCTCTCGCCGGACGGCAGAAGGCGAAGAACGAAGGCGCTTGCGAGCGGCGCAGTGCAGCGAAGAGCTCTCCGAATTCGCCGCTAGCTCCACGGTCCTTCTCAGCTGCGAGTAGCAGCGCTCGCAGTACACAGAGCTTCGCAAGGCCCGAAGAGCCGGAGGGAAGTATCGCACACGAAAATGTGCCAGGACAGAGACGTGTTCTACGTTGTCCCCTCTCGTCGTGCAGTTTGTGCCTCTGCTGGTTCTGCTGTTAGGAATCGCTCCTTGAAAGGCGAGCGAGAGCGTCCTTCCGGGTGCATTGCACTGAGTCGAGTGCTCGCTCGGGACTTTGCTCTCGCGGCCAAGGCAAGAGGGCGTGCTTGCCCGCAGAACCGAGAACACGCTGTTGGGCAGAGCTGCAACTGACCGCTGGAGTTCAGCTCTCGCCGGACGGCAGAAGGCGAAGAACGAAGCCGCTTGCGAGCGGCGCAGTGCAGCGAAGAGCTCTCCGAATTCGCCGCTAGCTCCACGGTCCTTCTCAGCTGCGAGTAGCTGCTCTCGCAGTACACAGAGCTTCGCAAGGCCCGAAGAGCCGGAGGGAAGTATCGCACACGAAAATGTGCCAGGACAGAGACGTGTTCTACGTTGTCCCCTCTCGTCGTGCAGTTTGTGCCTCTGCTGCTTCTGCTGTTAGGAATCGCTCCTTGAAAGGCGAGCGAGAGCGTCCTTCCGGGTGCATTGCACTGAGTCGAGTGCTCGCTCGGGACTTTGCTCTCGCGGCCAAGGCAAGAGGGCGTGCTTGCCCGCAGAACCGAGAACACGCTGTTGGGCAGAGCTGCAACTGACCGCTGGAGTTCAGCTCTCGCCGGACGGCAGAAGGCGAAGAACGAAGCCGCTTGCGAGCGGCGCAGTGCAGCGAAGAGCTCTCCGAATTCGCCGCTAGCTCCACGGTCCTTCTCAGCTGCGAGTAGCTGCTCTCGCAGTACACAGAGCTTCGCAAGGCCCGAAGAGCCGGAGGGAAGTATCGCACACGAAAATGTGCCAGGACAGAGACGTGTTCTACGTTGTCCCCTCTCGTCGTGCAGTTTGTGCCTCTGCTGCTTCTGCTGTTAGGAATCGCTCCTTGAAAGGCGAGCGAGAGCGTCCTTCCGGGTGCATTGCACTGAGTCGAGTGCTCGCTCGGGACTTTGCTCTCGCGGCCAAGGCAAGAGGGCGTGCTTGCCCGCAGAACCGAGAACACGCTGTTGGGCAGAGCTGCAACTGACCGCTGGAGTTCAGCTCTCGCCGGACGGCAGAAGGCGAAGAACGAAGCCGCTTGCGAGCGGCGCAGTGCAGCGAAGAGCTCTCCGAATTCGCCGCTAGCTCCACGGTCCTTCTCAGCTGCGAGTAGCAGCGCTCGCAGTACACAGAGCTTCGCAAGGCCCGAAGACCCGGAGGGAAGTATCGCACACGCAAATGTGCCAGGACAGAGACGTGTTCTACGGTGTCCCCTCTCGTCGTGCAGTTTGTGCCTCTGCTGCTTCTGCTGTTAGGAATCGCTCCTTGAAAGGCGAGCGAGAGCGTCCTTCCGGGTGCATTGCACTGAGTCGAGTGCTCGCTCGGGACTTTGCTCTCGGGGCCAAGGCAAGAGGGCGTGCTTGCCCGCAGAACCGAGAACACGCTGTTGGGCAGAGCTGCAACTGACCGCTGGAGTTCAGGTCTCGCCGGACGGCAGAAGGCGAAGAACGAAGCCGCTTGCGAGCGGCGCAGTGCAGCGAAGAGCTCTCCGAATTCGCCGCTAGCTCCCCGGTCCTTCTCAGCTGCGAGTAGCAGCGCTCGCAGTACACAGAGCTTCGCAAGGCCCGAAGAGCCGGAGGGAAGTATCGCACACGAAAATGTGCCAGGACAGAGACGTGTTCTACGTTGTCCCCTCTCGTCGTGCAGTTTGTGCCTCTGCTGCTTCTGCTGTTAGGAATCGCTCCTTGAAAGGCGAGCGAGAGCGTCCTTCCGGGTGCATTGCACTGAGTCGAGTGCTCGCTCGGGACTTTGCTCTCGGGGCCAAGGCAAGAGGGCGTGCTTGCCCGCAGAACCGAGAACACGCTGTTGGGCAGAGCTGCAACTGACCGCTGGAGTTCAGCTCTCGCCGGACGGCAGAAGGCGAAGAGCGAAGCCGCTTGCGAGCGGCGCAGTGCAGCGAAGAGCTCTCCGAATTCGCCGCTAGCTCCACGGTCCTTCTCAGCTGCGAGTAGCTGCTCTCGCAGTACACAGAGCTTCGCAAGGCCCGAAGAGCCGGAGGGAAGTATCGCACACGCAAATGTGCCAGGACAGAGACGTGTTCTACGTTGTCCCCTCTCGTCGTGCAGTTTGTGCCTCTGCTGGTTCTGCTGTTAGGAATCGCTCCTTGAAAGGCGAGCGAGAGCGTCCTTCCGGGTGCATTGCACTGAGTCGAGTGCTCGCTCGGGACTTTGCTCTCGCGGCCAAGGCAAGAGGGCGTGCTTGCCCGCAGAACCGAGAACACGCTGTTGGGCAGAGCTGCAACTGACCGCTGGAGTTCAGCTCTCGCCGGACGGCAGAAGGCGAAGAACGAAGCCGCTTGCGAGCGGCGCAGTGCAGCGAAGAGCTCTCCGAATTCGCCGCTAGCTCCACGGTCCTTCTCAGCTGCGAGTAGCTGCTCTCGCAGTACACAGAGCTTCGCAAGGCCCGAAGAGCCGGAGGGAAGTATCGCACACGCAAATGTGCCAGGACAGAGACGTGTTCTACGGTGTCCCCTCTCGTCGTGCAGTTTGTGCCTCTGCTGCTTCTGCTGTTAGGAATCGCTCCTTGAAAGGCGAGCGAGAGCGTCCTTCCGGGTGCATTGCACTGAGTCGAGTGCTCGCTCGGGACTTTGCTCTCGCGGCCAAGGCAAGAGGGCGTGCTTGCCCGCAGAACCGAGAACACGCTGTTGGGCAGAGCTGCAACTGACCGCTGGAGTTCAGCTCTCGCCGGACGGCAGAAGGCGAAGAACGAAGCCGCTTGCCAGCGGCGCAGTGCAGCGAAGAGCTCTCCGAATTCGCCGCTAGCTCCACGGTCCTTCTCAGCTGCGAGTAGCAGCGCTCGCAGTACACAGAGCTTCGCAAGGCCCGAAGAGCCGGAGGGAAGTATCGCACACGCAAATGTGCCAGGACAGAGACGTGTTCTACGTTGTCCCCTCTCGTCGTGCAGTTTGTGCCTCTGCTGCTTCTGCTGTTAGGAATCGCTCCTTGAAAGGCGAGCGAGAGCGTCCTTCCGGGTGCATTGCACTGAGTCGAGTGCTCGCTCGGGACTTTGCTCTCGCGGCCAAGGCAAGAGGGCGTGCTTGCCCGCAGAACCGAGAACACGCTGTTGGGCAGAGCTGCAACTGACCGCTGGAGTTCAGCTCTCGCCGGACGGCAGAAGGCGAAGAACGAAGGCGCTTGCGAGCGGCGCAGTGCAGCGAAGAGCTCTCCGAATTCGCCGCTAGCTCCACGGTCCTTCTCAGCTGCGAGTAGCAGCGCTCGCAGTACACAGAGCTTCGCAAGGCCCGAAGAGCCGGAGGGAAGTATCGCACACGCAAATGTGCCAGGACAGAGACGTGTTCTACGTTGTCCCCTCTCGTCGTGCAGTTTGTGCCTCTGCTGGTTCTGCTGTTAGGAATCGCTCCTTGAAAGGCGAGCGAGAGCGTCCTTCCGGGTGCATTGCACTGAGTCGAGTGCTCGCTCGGGACTTTGCTCTCGCGGCCAAGGCAAGAGGGCGTGCTTGCCCGCAGAACCGAGAACACGCTGTTGGGCAGAGCTGCAACTGACCGCTGGAGTTCAGCTCTCGCCGGACGGCAGAAGGCGAAGAACGAAGCCGCTTGCGAGCGGCGCAGTGCAGCGAAGAGCTCTCCGAATTCGCCGCTAGCTCCACGGTCCTTCTCAGCTGCGAGTAGCAGCGCTCGCAGTACACAGAGCTTCGCAAGGCCCGAAGAGCCGGAGGGAAGTATCGCACACGCAAATGTGCCAGGACAGAGACGTGATCTACGTTGTCCCCTCTCGTCGTGCAGTTTGTGCCTCTGCTGCTTCTGCTGTTAGGAATCGCTCCTTGAAAGGCGAGCGAGAGCGTCCTTCCGGGTGCATTGCACTGAGTCGAGTGCTCGCTCGGGACTTTGCTCTCGCGGCCAAGGCAAGAGGGCGTGCTTGCCCGCAGAACCGAGAACACGCTGTTGGGCAGAGCTGCAACTGACCGCTGGAGTTCAGCTCTCGCCGGACGGCAGAAGGCGAAGAACGAAGCCGCTTGCGAGCGGCGCAGTGCAGCGAAGAGCTCTCCGAATTCGCCGCTAGCTCCCCGGTCCTTCTCAGCTGCGAGTAGCAGCGCTCGCAGTACACAGAGCTTCGCAAGGCCCGAAGAGCCGGAGGGAAGTATCGCACACGCAAATGTGCCAGGACAGAGACGTGTTCTACGTTGTCCCCTCTCGTCGTGCAGTTTGTGCCTCTGCTGCTTCTGCTGTTAGGAATCGCTCCTTGAAAGGCGAGCGAGAGCGTCCTTCCGGGTGCATTGCACTGAGTCGAGTGCTCGCTCGGGACTTTGCTCTCGGGGCCAAGGCAAGAGGGCGTGCTTGCCCGCAGAACCGAGAACACGCTGTTGGGCAGAGCTGCAACTGACCGCTGGAGTTCAGCTCTCGCCGGACGGCAGAAGGCGAAGAGCGAAGGCGCTTGCGAGCGGCGCAGTGCAGCGAAGAGCTCTCCGAATTCGCCGCTAGCTCCCCGGTCCTTCTCAGCTGCGAGTAGCAGCGCTCGCAGTACACAGAGCTTCGCAAGGCCCGAAGAGCCGGAGGGAAGTATCGCACACGCAAATGTGCCAGGACAGAGACGTGTTCTACGTTGTCCCCTCTCGTCGTGCAGTTTGTGCCTCTGCTGCTTCTGCTGTTAGGAATCGCTCCTTGAAAGGCGAGCGAGAGCGTCCTTCCGGGTGCATTGCACTGAGTCGAGTGCTCGCTCGGGACTTTGCTCTCGCGGCCAAGGCAAGAGGGCGTGCTTGCCCGCAGAACCGAGAACACGCTGTTGGGCAGAGCTGCAACTGACCGCTGGAGTTCAGCTCTCGCCGGACGGCAGAAGGCGAAGAACGAAGCCGCTTGCGAGCGGCGCAGTGCAGCGAAGAGCTCTCCGAATTCGCCGCTAGCTCCACGGTCCTTCTCAGCTGCGAGTAGCAGCGCTCGCAGTACACAGAGCTTCGCAAGGCCCGAAGAGCCGGAGGGAAGTATCGCACACGCAAATGTGCCAGGACAGAGACGTGTTCTACGTTGTCCCCTCTCGTCGTGCAGTTTGTGCCTCTGCTGCTTCTGCTGTTAGGAATCGCTCCTTGAAAGGCGAGCGAGAGCGTCCTTCCGGGTGCATTGCACTGAGTCGAGTGCTCGCTCGGGACTTTGCTCTCGCGGCCAAGGCAAGAGGGCGTGCTTGCCCGCAGAACCGAGAACACGCTGTTGGGCAGAGCTGCAACTGACCGCTGGAGTTCAGCTCTCGCCGGACGGCAGAAGGCGAAGAACGAAGGCGCTTGCGAGCGGCGCAGTGCAGCGAAGAGCTCTCCGAATTCGCCGCTAGCTCCACGGTCCTTCTCAGCTGCGAGTAGCAGCGCTCGCAGTACACAGAGCTTCGCAAGGCCCGAAGAGCCGGAGGGAAGTATCGCACACGCAAATGTGCCAGGACAGAGACGTGTTCTACGTTGTCCCCTCTCGTCGTGCAGTTTGTGCCTCTGCTGGTTCTGCTGTTAGGAATCGCTCCTTGAAAGGCGAGCGAGAGCGTCCTTCCGGGTGCATTGCACTGAGTCGAGTGCTCGCTCGGGACTTTGCTCTCGCGGCCAAGGCAAGAGGGCGTGCTTGCCCGCAGAACCGAGAACACGCTGTTGGGCAGAGCTGCAACTGACCGCTGGAGTTCAGCTCTCGCCGGACGGCAGAAGGCGAAGAACGAAGCCGCTTGCGAGCGGCGCAGTGCAGCGAAGAGCTCTCCGAATTCGCCGCTAGCTCCACGGTCCTTCTCAGCTGCGAGTAGCAGCGCTCGCAGTACACAGAGCTTCGCAAGGCCCGAAGAGCCGGAGGGAAGTATCGCACACGCAAATGTGCCAGGACAGAGACGTGATCTACGTTGTCCCCTCTCGTCGTGCAGTTTGTGCCTCTGCTGCTTCTGCTGTTAGGAATCGCTCCTTGAAAGGCGAGCGAGAGCGTCCTTCCGGGTGCATTGCACTGAGTCGAGTGCTCGCTCGGGACTTTGCTCTCGCGGCCAAGGCAAGAGGGCGTGCTTGCCCGCAGAACCGAGAACACGCTGTTGGGCAGAGCTGCAACTGACCGCTGGAGTTCAGCTCTCGCCGGACGGCAGAAGGCGAAGAGCGAAGGCGCTTGCGAGCGGCGCAGTGCAGCGAAGAGCTCTCCGAATTCGCCGCTAGCTCCCCGGTCCTTCTCAGCTGCGAGTAGCAGCGCTCGCAGTACACAGAGCTTCGCAAGGCCCGAAGAGCCGGAGGGAAGTATCGCACACGCAAATGTGCCAGGACAGAGACGTGTTCTACGTTGTCCCCTCTCGTCGTGCAGTTTGTGCCTCTGCTGCTTCTGCTGTTAGGAATCGCTCCTTGAAAGGCGAGCGAGAGCGTCCTTCCGGGTGCATTGCACTGAGTCGAGTGCTCGCTCGGGACTTTGCTCTCGCGGCCAAGGCAAGAGGGCGTGCTTGCCCGCAGAACCGAGAACACGCTGTTGGGCAGAGCTGCAACTGACCGCTGGAGTTCAGCTCTCGCCGGACGGCAGAAGGCGAAGAACGAAGCCGCTTGCGAGCGGCGCAGTGCAGCGAAGAGCTCTCCGAATTCGCCGCTAGCTCCACGGTCCTTCTCAGCTGCGAGTAGCAGCGCTCGCAGTACACAGAGCTTCGCAAGGCCCGAAGAGCCGGAGGGAAGTATCGCACACGCAAATGTGCCAGGACAGAGACGTGTTCTACGTTGTCCCCTCTCGTCGTGCAGTTTGTGCCTCTGCTGCTTCTGCTGTTAGGAATCGCTCCTTGAAAGGCGAGCGAGAGCGTCCTTCCGGGTGCATTGCACTGAGTCGAGTGCTCGCTCGGGACTTTGCTCTCGCGGCCAAGGCAAGAGGGCGTGCTTGCCCGCAGAACCGAGAACACGCTGTTGGGCAGAGCTGCAACTGACCGCTGGAGTTCAGCTCTCGCCGGACGGCAGAAGGCGAAGAACGAAGCCGCTTGCGAGCGGCGCAGTGCAGCGAAGAGCTCTCCGAATTCGCCGCTAGCTCCACGGTCCTTCTCAGCTGCGAGTAGCTGCTCTCGCAGTACACAGAGCTTCGCAAGGCCCGAAGACCCGGAGGGAAGTATCGCACACGCAAATGTGCCAGGACAGAGACGTGTTCTACGTTGTCCCCTCTCGTCGTGCAGTTTGTGCCTCTGCTGCTTCTGCTGTTAGGAATCGCTCCTTGAAAGGCGAGCGAGAGCGTCCTTCCGGGTGCATTGCACTGAGTCGAGTGCTCGCTCGGGACTTTGCTCTCGCGGCCAAGGCAAGAGGGCGTGCTTGCCCGCAGAACCGAGAACACGCTGTTGGGCAGAGCTGCAACTGACCGCTGGAGTTCAGCTCTCGCCGGACGGCAGAAGGCGAAGAACGAAGCCGCTTGCGAGCGGCGCAGTGCAGCGAAGAGCTCTCCGAATTCGCCGCTAGCTCCACGGTCCTTCTCAGCTGCGAGTAGCTGCTCTCGCAGTACACAGAGCTTCGCAAGGCCCGAAGACCCGGAGGGAAGTATCGCACACGCAAATGTGCCAGGACAGAGACGTGTTCTACGTTGTCCCCTCTCGTCGTGCAGTTTGTGCCTCTGCTGCTTCTGCTGTTAGGAATCGCTCCTTGAAAGGCGAGCGAGAGCGTCCTTCCGGGTGCATTGCACTGAGTCGAGTGCTCGCTCGGGACTTTGCTCTCGCGGCCAAGGCAAGAGGGCGTGCTTGCCCGCAGAACCGAGAACACGCTGTTGGGCAGAGCTGCAACTGACCGCTGGAGTTCAGCTCTCGCCGGACGGCAGAAGGCGAAGAACGAAGCCGCTTGCGAGCGGCGCAGTGCAGCGAAGAGCTCTCCGAATTCGCCGCTAGCTCCACGGTCCTTCTCAGCTGCGAGTAGCAGCGCTCGCAGTACACAGAGCTTCGCAAGGCCCGAAGAGCCGGAGGGAAGTATCGCACACGCAAATGTGCCAGGACAGAGACGTGTTCTACGTTGTCCCCTCTCGTCGTGCAGTTTGTGCCTCTGCTGCTTCTGCTGTTAGGAATCGCTCCTTGAAAGGCGAGCGAGAGCGTCCTTCCGGGTGCATTGCACTGAGTCGAGTGCTCGCTCGGGACTTTGCTCTCGCGGCCAAGGCAAGAGGGCGTGCTTGCCCGCAGAACCGAGAACACGCTGTTGGGCAGAGCTGCAACTGACCGCTGGAGTTCAGCTCTCGCCGGACGGCAGAAGGCGAAGAACGAAGCCGCTTGCGAGCGGCGCAGTGCAGCGAAGAGCTCTCCGAATTCGCCGCTAGCTCCACGGTCCTTCTCAGCTGCGAGTAGCTGCTCTCGCAGTACACAGAGCTTCGCAAGGCCCGAAGAGCCGGAGGGAAGTATCGCACACGCAAATGTGCCAGGACAGAGACGTGTTCTACGGTGTCCCCTCTCGTCGTGCAGTTTGTGCCTCTGCTGCTTCTGCTGTTAGGAATCGCTCCTTGAAAGGCGAGCGAGAGCGTCCTTCCGGGTGCATTGCACTGAGTCGAGTGCTCGCTCGGGACTTTGCTCTCGCGGCCAAGGCAAGAGGGCGTGCTTGCCCGCAGAACCGAGAACACGCTGTTGGGCAGAGCTGCAACTGACCGCTGGAGTTCAGCTCTCGCCGGACGGCAGAAGGCGAAGAACGAAGCCGCTTGCGAGCGGCGCAGTGCAGCGAAGAGCTCTCCGAATTCGCCGCTAGCTCCACGGTCCTTCTCAGCTGCGAGTAGCAGCGCTCGCAGTACACAGAGCTTCGCAAGGCCCGAAGAGCCGGAGGGAAGTATCGCACACGCAAATGTGCCAGGACAGAGACGTGTTCTACGTTGTCCCCTCTCGTCGTGCAGTTTGTGCCTCTGCTGGTTCTGCTGTTAGGAATCGCTCCTTGAAAGGCGAGCGAGAGCGTCCTTCCGGGTGCATTGCACTGAGTCGAGTGCTCGCTCGGGACTTTGCTCTCGCGGCCAAGGCAAGAGGGCGTGCTTGCCCGCAGAACCGAGAACACGCTGTTGGGCAGAGCTGCAACTGACCGCTGGAGTTCAGCTCTCGCCGGACGGCAGAAGGCGAAGAACGAAGCCGCTTGCGAGCGGCGCAGTGCAGCGAAGAGCTCTCCGAATTCGCCGCTAGCTCCACGGTCCTTCTCAGCTGCGAGTAGCAGCGCTCGCAGTACACAGAGCTTCGCAAGGCCCGAAGAGCCGGAGGGAAGTATCGCACACGCAAATGTGCCAGGACAGAGACGTGATCTACGTTGTCCTCTCTCGTCGTGCAGTTTGTGCCTCTGCTGCTTCTGCTGTTAGGAATCGCTCCTTGAAAGGCGAGCGAGAGCGTCCTTCCGGGTGCATTGCACTGAGTCGAGTGCTCGCTCGGGACTTTGCACTCGGGGCCAAGGCAAGAGGGCGTGCTTGCCCGCAGAACCGAGAACACGCTGTTGGGCAGAGCTGCAACTGACCGCTGGAGTTCAGCTCTCGCCGGACGGCAGAAGGCGAAGAGCGAAGGCGCTTGCGAGCGGCGCAGTGCAGCGAAGAGCTCTCCGAATTCGCCGCTAGCTCCACGGTCCTTCTCAGCTGCGAGTAGCAGCGCTCGCAGTACACAGAGCTTCGCAAGGCCCGAAGACCCGGAGGGAAGTATCGCACACGAAAATGTGCCAGGACAGAGACGTGTTCTACGTTGTCCCCTCTCGTCGTGCAGTTTGTGCCTCTGCTGGTTCTGCTGTTAGGAATCGCTCCTTGAAAGGCGAGCGAGAGCGTCCTTCCGGGTGCATTGCACTGAGTCGAGTGCTCGCTCGGGACTTTGCTCTCGCGGCCAAGGCAAGAGGGCGTGCTTGCCCGCAGAACCGAGAACACGCTGTTGGGCAGAGCTGCAACTGACCGCTGGAGTTCAGCTCTCGCCGGACGGCAGAAGGCGAAGAACGAAGCCGCTTGCGAGCGGCGCAGTGCAGCGAAGAGCTCTCCGAATTCGCCGCTAGCTCCACGGTCCTTCTCAGCTGCGAGTAGCTGCTCTCGCAGTACACAGAGCTTCGCAAGGCCCGAAGAGCCGGAGGGAAGTATCGCACACGCAAATGTGCCAGGACAGAGACGTGTTCTACGTTGTCCCTTCTCGTCGTGCAGTTTGTGCCTCTGCTGCTTCTGCTGTTAGGAATCGCTCCTTGAAAGGCGAGCGAGAGCGTCCTTCTGGGTGCATTGCACTGAGTCGAGTGCTCGCTCGGGACTTTGCTCTCGCGGCCAAGGCAAGAGGGCGTGCTTGCCCGCAGAACCGAGAACACGCTGTTGGGCAGAGCTGAAGCTGACCGCTGGAGTTCAGCTCTCGCCGGACGGCAGAAGGCGAAGAACGAAGCCGCTTGCGAGCGGCGCAGTGCAGCGAAGAGCTCTCCGAATACGCCGCTAGCTCCACGGTCCTTCTCAGCTGCGAGTAGCAGCGCTCGCAGTACACAGAGCTTCGCAAGGCCCGAAGAGACGGAGGGAAGTATCGCACACGCAAATGTGCCAGGACAGAGACGTGTTCTACGTTGTCCCTTCTCGTCGTGCAGTTTGTGCCTCTGCTGCTTCTGCTGTTAGGAATCGCTCCTTGAAAGACGAGCGAGAGCGTCCTTCCGGGTGCATTGCACTGAGTCGAGTGCTCGCTCGGGACTTTGCTCTCGGGGCCAAGGCAAGAGGGCGTGCTTGCCCGCAGAACCGAGAACACGCTGTTGGGCAGAGCTGAAGCTGACCGCTGGAGTTCAGCTCTCGCCGGACGGCAGAAGGCGAAGAACGAAGGCGCTTGCGAGCGGCGCATTGCAGCGAAGAGCTCTCCGAATTCGCCGCTAGCTCCACGGTCCTTCTCAGCTGCGAGTAGCAGCGCTCGCAGTACACAGAGCTTCGCAAGGCCCGAAGACCCGGAGGGAAGTATCGCACACGCAAATGTGCCAGGACAGAGACGTGTTCTACGTTGTCCCTTCTCGTCGTGCAGTTTGTGCCTCTGCTGCTTCTGCTGTTAGGAATCGCTCCTTGAAAGGCGAGCGAGAGCGTCCTTCCGGGTGCATTGCACTGAGTCGAGTGCTCGCTCGGGACTTTGCTCTCGGGGCCAAGGCAAGAGGGCGTGCTTGCCCGCAGAACTGAGAACACGCTGTTGGGCAGAGCTGCAGCTGACCGCTGGAGTTCAGCTCTCGCCGGACGGCAGAAGGCGAAGAACGAAGCCGCTTGCGAGCGGCGCAGTGCAGCGAAGAGCTCTCCGAATTCGCCGCTAGCTCCACGGTCCTTCTCAGCTGCGAGTAGCAGCGCTCGCAGTACACAGAGCTTCGCAAGGCCCGAAGACCCGGAGGGAAGTATCGCACACGAAAATGTGCCAGGACAGAGACGTGTTCTACGTTGTCCCCTCTCGTCGTGCAGTTTGTGCCTCTGCTGCTTCTGCTGTTAGGAATCGCTCCTTGAAAGGCGAGCGAGAGCGTCCTTCCGGGTGCATTGCACTGAGTCGAGTGCTCGCTCGGGACTTTGCTCTCGGGGCCAAGGCAAGAGGGCGTGCTTGCCCGCAGAACGGAGAACACGCTGTTGGGCAGAGCTGAAGCTGACCGCTGGAGTTCAGCTCTCGCCGGACGGCAGAAGGCGAAGAACGAAGCCGCTTGCGAGCGGCGCAGTGCAGCGAAGAGCTCTCCGAATTCGCCGCTAGCTCCACGGTCCTTCTCAGCTGCGAGTAGCAGCGCTCGCAGTACACAGAGCTTCGCAAGGCCCGAAGAGCCGGAGGGAAGTATCGCACACGCAAATGTGCCAGGACAGAGACGTGATCTACGTTGTCCCCTCTCGTCGTGCAGTTTGTGCCTCTGCTGCTTCTGCTGTTAGGAATCGCTCCTTGAAAGGCGAGCGAGAGCGTCCTTCCGGGTGCATTGCACTGAGTCGAGTGCTCGCTCGGGACTTTGCTCTCGGGGCCAAGGCAAGAGGGCGTGCTTGCCCGCAGAACCGAGAACACGCTGTTGGGCAGAGCTGCAGCTGACCGCTGGAGTTCAGCTCTCGCCGGACGGCAGAAGGCGAAGAACGAAGCCGCTTGCGAGCGGCGCAGTGCAGCGAAGAGCTCTCCGAATTCGCCGCTAGCTCCACGGTCCTTCTCAGCTGCGAGTAGCAGCGCTCGCAGTACACAAGAGCTTCGCAATGCCCGAAGACCCGGAGGGAAGTATCGCACACGGAAATGTGCCAGGACAGAGACGTGTTCTACGTTGTCCCTTCTCGTCGTGCAGTTTGTGCCTCTGCTGCTTCTGCTGTTAGGAATCGCTCCTTGAAAGGCGAGCGAGAGCGTCCTTCCGGGTGCATTGCACTGAGTCGAGTGCTCGCTCGGGACTTTGCTCTCGGGGCCAAGGCAAGAGGGCGTGCTTGCCCGCAGAACTGAGAACACGCTGTTGGGCAGAGCTGCAGCTGACCGCTGGAGTTCAGCTCTCGCCGGACGGCAGAAGGCGAAGAACGAAGGCGCTTGCGAGCGGCGCAGTGCAGCGAAGAGCTCTCCGAATTCGCCGCTAGCTCCACGGTCCTTCTCAGCTGCGAGTAGCAGCGCTCGCAGTACACAAGAGCTTCGCAATGCCCGAAGACCCGGAGGGAAGTATCGCACACGAAAATGTGCCAGGACAGAGACGTGTTCTACGTTGTCCCTTCTCGTCGTGCAGTTTGTGCCTCTGCTGCTTCTGCTGTTAGGAATCGCTCCTTGAAAGACGAGCGAGAGCGTCCTTCCGGGTGCATTGCACTGAGTCGAGTGCTCGCTCGGGACTTTGCTCTCGGGGCCAAGGCAAGAGGGCGTGCTTGCCCGCAGAACTGAGAACACGCTGTTGGGCAGAGCTGCAGCTGACCGCTGGAGTTCAGCTCTCGCCGGACGGCAGAAGGCGAAGAACGAAGCCGCTTGCGAGCGGCGCAGTGCAGCGAAGAGCTCTCCGAATTCGCCGCTAGCTCCACGGTCCTTCTCAGCTGCGAGTAGCAGCGCTCGCAGTACACAAGAGCTTCGCAATGCCCGAAGACCCGGAGGGAAGTATCGCACACGAAAATGTGCCAGGACAGAGACGTGTTCTACGTTGTCCCTTCTCGTCGTGCAGTTTGTGCCTCTGCTGCTTCTGCTGTTAGGAATCGCTCCTTGAAAGACGAGCGAGAGCGTCCTTCTGGGTGCATTGCACTGAGTCGAGTGCTCGCTCGGGACTTTGCTCTCGGGGCCAAGGCAAGAGGGCGTGCTTGCCCGCAGAACCGAGAACACGCTGTTGGGCAGAGCTGCAACTGACCGCTGGAGTTCAGCTCTCGCCGGACGGCAGAAGGCGAAGAACGAAGCCGCTTGCGAGCGGCGCAGTGCAGCGAAGAGCTCTCCGAATTCGCCGCTAGCTCCACGGTCCTTCTCAGCTGCGAGTAGCAGCGCTCGCAGTACACAGAGCTTCGCAAGGCCCGAAGAGCCGGAGGGAAGTATCGCACACGAAAATGTGCCAGGACAGAGACGTGTTCTACGTTGTCCCCTCTCGTCGTCCAGTTTGTGCCTCTGCTGCTTCTGCTGTTAGGAATCGCTCCTTGAAAGGCGAGCGAGAGCGTCTTTCTGGGTGCATTGCACTGAGTCGAGTGCTCGCTCGGGACTTTGCTCTCGGGGCCAAGGCAAGAGGGCGTGCTTGCCCGCAGAACTGAGAACACGCTGTTGGGCAGAGCTGCAACTGACCGCTGGAGTTCAGCTCTCGCCGGACGGCAGAAGGCGAAGAACGAAGCCGCTTGCCAGCGGCGCAGTGCAGCGAAGAGCACACGAGCAGTCAAAGAGCTCCTTCAGTATCGCTTTCACTTCTCAGTGGTCTTTCTGCTTGGAAAAGCAGCACACAGCCGTTGCACGCCAGGGCCAAAGCTGCGGCACTGCCCCTCCTCACTCCTTCGCTGTACTGTACTCCATGCAGCTAGAGCGAAGCGAGAAGGACGCGAGGAAGAAAAAAGCGTACTTAAACTAGCCCCCTGGCAGCAGCCCTGAAAGGGCGCATAACACACGGCGTCTCGCTGCCCTCCGTTCTACATACTCGCAGCTCCCTCTGCCGACTTGCGAAAGTTGTTACCAGAGCAGAGGCGGCCAGATTGAAGAGGCAGTGCCTAGGTTCACCTTCTCCTTACTGCGCGTAAGCCACGTCCAGCTCCTCGCTGCACTCTGGATTTCCCTTCTCCGCGGCACTTACCGTGGTGCTGTGTGCAACTCGGCGCCTAGAAGCGACCGCCAATGCTTTCACAGCGGGCTGCAAGGGAACCAAGGAGCAGCACAAGCAGCAGTGCTTCAGCTTGCTCCTTCCGACTGCTAAGGGCACTTGGGAGGGCAAGCGAGAGTCAACCACCTTCCTCTCCTAGTAGCCTGTAACGTGGTGCACACAAGCACGGGACGAGTGCTGCTTCGTTCACCGCCCTCGCCCACGCCTGGCGCTGCTTTCACTTGCCGGCGGCCAGAAGCCGCTGCAAGGGCGCCACACAACCACAAGTGCGCCGGCAGCCAAGAGCTAGAGAACGCTGCTTCTGCCCAAGCCCGCCTAGGGCGTGCACCTTTGTTCTCAGAGCTCCGTGCAACAGTCTGCCTCTCTCGCAGTTCGAATGGAAAACGAAAGCTTTTCGCCTACCCCCTTCACAGAGATCCGTTGCCAGGACGAGAATGCCTTGTGGCCGGAGCTCCCCCCCGCCGCGAGGAAGCTGCTATTAGCACCGCGTTGCAGGGACACGTCTCGCTTCTTGACTACGTGCTCAGCGCTCTCCGAATTCGCCGCTAGCTCCACGGTCTTTCTCAGCTGCAAGTAGCAGCGCTCACAGTACATAGAGCTTCGCAAGGACCGAAGACCCGGAGGGAAGTATCGCACACGAAAATGTGCCAGGATAGAGACGTTCTACACTGAGTAGAGACACAGACAGACAGAGAGTTCTACACTGCCCCTTCTCGTCGGCCATCTTGTGCTCTGCTGCCTCTGCTGTGACGAATAGGTCCTTGAAAGGCGAGCGACAGCGGCTCTCCAGGCACTGAAAAGAGTTCCCTAGGGACTTTTCGATGTAAAACTTTTTCCACCTCCAAAAATACATGGGTAAGTCCTAAAAGTTTTGGTTTTCTTAAGAATAGTTTCGCCCAAGTTTTGCCGTTCTAAACACCCATGGTTTCAGTCTTCACTTAACTGCTTGTTTCTGTCTTTTTGGCTAGTGGCAATCTAATTCTAAGGTAACTAGATGTGTTGGAAATCCATAAATTACATCTCAAGTTAGATGGGAAAATTGGCTCGGAAGAAAATGGAATTGAGAATTTGGAAAGAATCCAGAGTGAGCTGATGTCACAATCCGAGATTCCCTTGGGTTCCAAATCCTTTCATTTGTGTTTTTGTGGGCTTTTTGAAGGCGGTGTACAGTTGAAGCCATGATTTAGCTGCGGTGAGACCTGCTCTGCTGTAAAAGCATTATTTTCTCAGTGAGCATGGACAACAGTTAGAGTGTCGTCTTTTAAGATTCCCTGCACTCCACTTATGGTGGCAAAAGCAGTGCCTTGACTGTAATCATAAAAGTGATTACAGCTTCATTGCTTTGACATCATGTAGGATGCTTCCTCCATCTGCTGTGGTCAGCATTAAGTAACAGATTTCTCAGTTTCTAGGAAGAGTCTAGCAAACAATCACCTTGCTCCTTCTCTTGCATTTATTCATCACTGCTATGCTGCTATACAGACAGGTAGTCTGTTTATGATTCAACAATTCAATGGGACATCAAGTAAATAACAAAGCAAAACTAACTACCGAAAGCACTATAAGGGCCAGAGATTAGCTTGGATCAAAACAGGTATTCTCCTAGCATTGTTTACAAACGAGTCAGCATGTGAAACAGAAGGCACAATGTAGTTTGTGCCTTGTTTTGGGCATGCCCGGAAGAAGGAAATTCTGATTTCACATACGGGAAAAGAAATGTTGACATTTGAATGAGATTGTTCATACCCCAGTAAAGGTTGCTTTGAAAGGTTGTGGAAGTCCTGTTAGGAAACATGGCTTTACAAGTCCTTTCCACCAGGAGACAACAGCTGCAGAACATCTGGGTGTGCCAGTGTTGAGAGCACCAGCAAAGATCAAAGTGGAGAAGTTGGTGAACAATGGCAGTGGCCTGGCGGAGGGCAAGTGGGGTGCTGGCTGTGGGACCAGGGGAGTCCTGACTGATTTAGGAGGCGTGTGATGGTCTGTGCCAGCAAGCAGAATAGTGCTGTGGCCTTGGCACACTGCTAATACTGGAATTCAGTGGGGTCACTGGGCAGGCTGAGTGTGTGAGCTGCTGGAGGGACCCAGGTTGCCCACATGTAAACATCCAGTCTCACTCTTGCCAGCCACAGAAAGGAGCAGGATGTGGCTGCTGGCGATGCCTGTCACGTATATGTAGTGTATATGTGTGCTATCCCAGCCTGCTGGGAACGCTTCTTCTTTGGGACTGCTTGGGCTGAGGGAGAGAAAGCAGTGGTAGTTTCTGAGGTTTCGAGTTTGCTCGAGTTTCTCAGGCTGTTTCTGGAGCCACCCAGAGTTCTCTTCCTTGAAGCATTTCAAGTCCTGCTAATTTTCAAAATTCAAACAGACACAGCCCTAAGCTAGTTGATCTGACTTCAGAGCTATTCTTACGCTGAGCTGTTGGATGATCTGATCTCCTGAGATGTCTTCCATCTCAGTTTATGACCTGGTTCTTGTGAAAAGTAGGATCTTTTAGCCTGGAGAAGAGAGGTTTCTGGAGAGACAGTATTGTGGCCTTTGAATATGTAAAGAGGGTATAAGACAAATGGAGAAAGACTTTTTAGGAAAGTTTGCAGAGACAGGATAAGGGGCCATGCTTTCAAACTGAGACTAGGTTTAGATGGGCTAAAAGGAAAAACTTTTCTACAATGAAGCTGGTGAGACACTCAAACGGGTGTTCCAGAGAAGTTGTGGATGCCCCATCATTGAGAGTGCTCCTTATCAGTTTGGCTAGTCTTGAGCAATTTGATCTACTGTAAGATCTACCTGGCAAGGAAGTTGGACTACATGATCTTTAATCACAGACTGTTGTATGATTCCGTGGAAGACAGAATGCAGTAAAGTTCATATTTCAGATTTTGGCGCAGACATATTTATTTTTTCTCACTTTATGCATCATTGCAATGACAACTTGTTAGCTTCTGAAATGATTAGCTGAGATTGATTTCCTTCCTTAGTTTCATTTTCTCTGTTATTCCTTCACTCTTGGACTTTTTTTTTCACTAGATTCCCTCTTTCAGTAAACTGCCCTTAAGTATCACTTTGCTCCCCACCTGGCTTTTTTTTTTTTTTTTCAATGACACCTTTTCACTGGTTCGTTTTGGGCCTTTGCTGCTTGAAGTCCAGCAGCCTCCTTGTCTGAGCATTACGGAGCTTTCTTTACAGCTTCATCACTATGCAAAAAGCCATAAATTACTGTGTTCCATCTCACATACCATCAAGTATCACACTAATATTCCCTCTGCTGAATAGCTGGTTGGTTTACATAGACCAGCCAAATACCAGGAAATCCAGATGGCAGCAAGAATCTTGTAGACTACTCCCGCTGTTCATTTAAATTCTGGAGAAGTCACGTGAGGTATCACATTCTCTTGAAAGAAGTGTCTATCATCTCGGACATTCTAGAATGGGCTATTAATATTGTCATGAGTTTCTGGCTAGACTTTTTAGTATGCAAATTCAAATTCAAATGATCTGAAATGATAGAACTTCAAGAAATTTTTTTTCCCAGAATCGAAGTATGATGGAGTTCCATAGGGAGAATCTTAATCTTAGTTATTCTATTCCATCTCACATCATGGCTGGGGGAAGGGAGAAGGGAGTATCTTTGGGGGACAATGGGTTCCGGTGTAGTCAGTAAGCTGGGCAGAGGAGCCATCAGGTATTTTCTGTTGTTGGGCGGTGGGGGGGGGGGGGATTCGTGTGAACTCTTCCTTTCTTGTACCCTGCCACTAGTATTGTTGCTAAAATTGTTTGTTTTCTCATCCAAGTGACAAAATCAGCACACTTAATGAGGGATGAAGAGGGAGCAGCGACCTCAGAACAGGAGGAAGAAGAAGCAGAGCCTGCTGTCCTCCAGAAGAAAAAAACACTACCAGCCAATTTTGCATCATCTGTGAACTTCCTGGGCGTGTACTCTATCCCCTTGTCCAGATCACTGAGCAAGATATTAAACAGGACTGGGCCCAAGACTGAGCCTTGGGGACCAGCTGGATGAACTCTATTTCCCACCACTCTGTGGGCCTGGCCATCACCCAGTTTGTCACCCAGCAAACAGCCCACCCATGCAAACCATAAGCAGACAGTTTCTTCAGGAGAATGATGTGAGACTCATTGCAAAAAGGATCAGGGAGATGCCTAGGAAGAGTCTCAGGTGAATCCAGGAGACTATAGTGGAGGACTATTCAGTTTTCCAATCAATTTGCTTAAAAAACTCTACAAAACCGTAATAAACAAACAAACAAACAAACAAACAAACAAACAAAAAAAGCAGACCAAACAAACACACAGAACCCCCCAACCAATAATCCCCAAAGAGACAAAAAAAGCCCCCAAAAAAGCCCACCAAAAAACCCACCCAAAACTGAAAAAAAACCCCAAACCCAACACAAAAAATCAGGGTGAAGGTTTTTAGTAACTTTAAAAATAACAAAACAAAACAAAACAAAAAAAAACCCCAGAAAGTCACATTTCTAAAGGTGCTGTCCCAGCCTCTTCTCTCAGCAGGGAGGACATCCTGAAGTGGAGCCAGTTGGAAGAAAGCGGGACAGGGCAGCACCTGGGCCATTGTCTCAGGACGGCCCTGTGGCTGCCCCATTGCCAAAACCTGGACACATAAATCAAACACAGGTATGCACATGTGCTTAGACACAGCAAAAATTATATTTGTCTGAAAAGAATACTGGTCCATTTCTATCACTGGAAAGAGCATAATGCCTCGTCTCAGCTTTCTTTTCAGTCATTACAAATGTTTCGAAAATAAAGGAGTGCAGAAAATGGAAATATCCAAGATCAACATGAGGACCAGTAACAAAGATTCCATTTTTGAAACTGCATTGGGAATCCTCTGCAGAAATTGACTCAGAGCTCTAAGATTTACAAAAAAGACCAAGAGGACTGGAGTCAATACAACACAGTGTCTGGAGACTTCAGCTGGTTACCTTGATTTCTCAAATATGATGGAGAAAGCACCTTAGCAACTACAGCTGCCAGTTCTCTCAGGGCCCTGACATGCCTCTGGGTGGGTCCCATGGTCTTGCATGCTCAGGTTCCTCAAGTGGTCTGAAAGCTGACCTGCTACTATGGGTTAGAATCAAGTCCACCAGTCCAATAACCTGAGAGATGTGGAAATAGTGACTGGCAGTAAAAATTGAGACCAACACTTGTTGAGTACCTCAGCCTTCTCCTTGTCTGTTGTCACTAGTCCTGTCTGGCTTATGGGGGTGGGGGGGGGGGGGGGGGGGAATAGGGGAGGTGTGATAGGTTTCTTTTCATCTTCCTTTTCCCACTGAAATACCCGTAGGTGCCTTTATTATTCTTAGTTTTGGCATGCTTTTCCAAATTCAGCTTCAACTGAGCCTTAGCTATACTGATCCCATCCTCACACACTCATGTGTTACCACTGTATTTTTCCCATGATTTGTCTCGCTGTGTATTGTCTGCATATTACCTACTTGCATCACATCTATTAATTTTCAATAACCTTCTGGCTTTAACTTGTTTTCAAAAAAAACCCTTTTTGAACCTTTCCACCTCAGAAATTCACCTGGGAAACCCCAAATCCCCCAAATTCACCCCGAAGTCCCCCCTGGGACGCTCAGCACTCACCTGGCAACTCCCAAAAGCCCACAAATTCACCCCAAAATTCACGGGGGACCCCCAAATCCCAGGGCTTCACCCCAAAATCCCACCTGCAACCCCCAAAACCCCTCAAATCACCCCCAAGACCCAGTCCCCCCAACACCTCCCAAATTCACTCCAAAATGTCTCCAATCCCCCTCAAAACCCTCCCAGATACCCCCAAATCCACCAAATTCACTCCCAGACCCATCTGGGACTCCCAAAAATCACCAAAATTCCCCGGAAAATCCACCTGCATCCCCCCAAATTCATCCCAAAATTCTCCCACGACTTCCAAATGCTCACCTGGATACCCCAAAATCGACAGAATTCACCCCAAAATACGTCTGGCATTCCCAAAACTCACCTGAGAACCCTAAAATTCACACGTATACCCTAAAATTCACCAAATTCACCCCAAAATTCCCCTGAGATCCCTAGAATTCCACAAATTCCCCCTAAAATTCAACTGGGACTCCCCACATTCCACAAATTCACCCCAAACCTCGCTACCCGGGATCCCCCAAAATTCCACAAATTCTCCCCCAAAATCAACCTGGGACCCCTCAAAACTCACCTGGATCTCCCCAAATCCCCGCCCCGCCCCGCCCCCCCCAATTCACTTGATTGGGCACTCCCAAATCCCCAGAATTCAACCCAAAATTCACCTGGGACCCCAAAAACCTCCAAATTCGCTCCAAAATGATTGGCAACTTTACACACTCCATTTTCCCACAAAAGGATCTAGAGCCCTGTGCGCTTCGTATACAAACTAAATGCAAAAAAACTTTCTATTCATTCTCAGCAAAAAGACTTCCTATTCCTCCTTCTTTTGGACAAAACTGCCTTCACTTTCAAACTTATTCTCTTGCTCACTTACCTGCATAATGCTTAGTCCCTGTTCTGCATGCTCATTTTCTTCACTTTTACAAGGAATCCTCTCCTCATCTTCTTCTTCCTCTGCTTCTTCCATTTCCTGTGCCAAGATCACCCGTTTCTCTGTTAGATTTCTTTCTCCAGCTGATTTTTTGACAACTGTCCCTATCTTCTGGCACCGCTCGCTCGAGAGAGGCGATTGTCCCGCTCTGCTCTGGGCTGGGACTGCGCTCTCTTCAAGCCCTGGGGGCAATTTTGGATGCCACAGCGTCAGAAAGACCTCAGGCTATTGGAGAAATGTCCAAAGGAGGGACACAGGGATAGCGAAGAGGCTGGAGGGAAAGCCATACAAAGAGTGGCTCAGGGCATTTGGTTCAGCTGCAGAGAGGACACTGAGCTCACACCTCACTTGGGACCTCTCAGCTCCTCCCAAGGGCAGCACAGGGACAGCTTTGCTCTCTGCTCTCTGCGACCAGGGACAGGAGCCAAGGGAATGCCAGGAGCTGTGTCAGGGGACGATTAGGCTGGCTATCAGGGAAAGGTTTTTTTCCTCAGAGGCTGGTCGGGCACTGAATAGGTTCTCCAGGCAATGGGCACAGCCCCAAGGCTGCCAGAGATCCAGGAGCGTTTGGCCAATGCTCTCAGGGATGCAGAGGGTGGGACTGTTGGAGTGTCTGTGCAGGGCCAGGAGTTGGACTTTGACGATCCCTAGGGGTCCCTTCCGACTCAGGAAACTCTTACCATTTTCCCCTCTTTCCTCTCCTTGCACAATGCTCTCAGCTTACTGTTCCACCGCATGCTCCACTTCTGAAACCTCCGCTACTTCTTTCCAGTTCAAGCACAGTTCTACTGGTTACAATCCAAAGATAGACAGATTGAAAAACAACCAAAAAGAAACACCTGTTTGGAATGTCGTGGTCTTATCTGCATCTCCAGCTATGAAGTCGATTGTGCCTTGCAAGTTCTAAAAGCAAAACAACAACAACAAAAAACACCCACCACACCGTTTTAACATAGGGATTTGCCTTCTTCTAAGAAATCCATATCCCTTCTCAAAATGGATCTATTTCAGGAAGAGATCATCTTGAATAGATCACTTACTACCTAAAGAACCTGGAACACTCAAATCCGTAATGATAAGCCTGTTACCTTGTCGTTTTCTGTTCCAAAGGCAAATGCATTTGCTCAAGTGCCGTTTGTAACAAGGACAGAGCTCAAAGTGTGGCTCTGAGAAATGTTTTGGTTTCCCTCTCCTATCTCCATCAAAAGCACTTTCTTCAATGGCTGAAACAATACTTGATACAGTCTGAATTTTAAAGGTCATGAAAATTTTCTCCAAAGTGAAAAATTAATATAGCAGTCAGGTTTGAAACCAACGGGAATTTTTGTTTTACCTGTTTGAAGATTCCCTTCACACTAAAATGCTGGCTGATGGATACCTAGAAGAAATCAATTCCCACAAAATGCTTCTGGGTAAGCCATTACGTCATCCATTACAATTTGCTTCAGTGTCCCGTTCCTGTCCAATTGAAGGTCCCTGTTTAAGAGACTCAAGTGCGGAGAGAAATAAAATTAAATATGACTACAGTGCCTTTAAATCTAAATCGAACTTCCTGATCAATCTCATAAAACCTTTAGGCTAAATGTTGCCATTGATCTGTTTCTACTGAACACAATCACGTCCTGGCTTGTTAGAGATTAGTTCATTACAAAGAAAGAAACGCAGAGAAGTTAAAATATTTCCAAAGAAGCATTTGACATCCTTCCTTTTGGATGGGGAACCACACCAACACTGCTTACATAAGAGGTCAAATGACTGTCTTCCATGTTAGTTCTGCACTGTGCTCAGCGGAGCCTTTCTGGTTTATTTGCCTTTGACTTGGACATAAAGCTGAGTCTTGATTCAAGAAAAATCAATATTCACACTTGTTTTCATTTACACGGACATTGGCTTGGTCTCCTAAACAAAGAGAATGATGGGGAATTTTTGTACGAGTTCAGATAGGTAACATTCTCTTTCCGCAACCTGGCATTGTATTTTCACTTGGTCTGTTACCTCTGGCTTTGTTTTAACGGCTCAAATTATTAGGAAGAGTATCAAACCTCCAGCTCTAACCACAGTCCCACTGCGAGGTGTGTGAAGGTATGTGCATCTGCCCCTCAGGTCCACACTGCTCTTCTAATGTGCCTCTGATCGAGCAGGTAGGAAAGACCTCCTGGGTGTGTGAACAGTGCTGCTTCCTCTACGGCTTCAGAGCTGCTGCTAAGATCTTCAGGAAGGAGAGCGGTATTGTACCCATTTTTAGATGGTTTTCAAAGTTGCCGGTGCTTGGCTGTCTTAAACGTCTGAGTTCCTAGAACTTTGAATGAGATCAAATCTATGAGTGAAGAGATGATGGTGCAGACCAACTTCTGATTCCGGTGATCCAAGAATCTGCACTACTACTTTTACCTTCTGAATAAGGCATGGATGTGACGGTATGCACAGTAATACTGATGTGCTATGGTTTTTGAATGATAGCAGTCTTCCTTTGTCCCATTCCTAAACCGTGGGCATTATTTGCCTTAACCTTGTTCAGTAGGGACATTATTCTATATTCTTACATGAAGTGAAAAGCACTCTTTTTCCATACCTTCACACAACAGCATTAAAACAAGGCCTAAGTAGTACAACCAATGTTCAAAGATGCTCTACCTTTTAAGTTTACAAAACATACCAAATTCATACCTTGTTCTAAGTTGATCTCAAGAAGAAAGGGTGTTCTCCAAATACTCCTTCAGCTCTTCCTCACAGCTCACCGTTTGCCTTTTTTCTAAGATTGTATCCAGATCACTTTCATCATCTAAGGCCACATAAAAAAGCTAGTAAAAATGGTTTCGTAGATACTAAAATCTCCCCAGCTCTTTAGGATTCAAGGAAGTTAATTATGCACATATCTTCTACACCCAGAAGAGAAAGCTACCTCAGCAAAACTCATCGCCTATGAAAATCTTCCTAGATAATGAACACCTCTGACACTGCCACCCCAAGTTGGTGTTCTGAAACAATGAGAACCTCACATCCAATCAGACTCTAGACCTGCACAAGATCACGTCATAGCAACTTGCAGCCACTTTCTACAGAAAGCAGCAGTGATCTCTATCGCTGTTGCCATACCAACAATAAGACAGGACTGTCCATTCAGCGTGAATCAAGCAGTTAGCAAAAATGCACCTGACAGAATGAAACTGAAGAGGAGAAATTCCCATCTAAAAGTCAAAGATTACATTTTTAATTTTATAGCAGGTATTTTGAATTTCAGAGGGCTCTTTGCATTAAGAAGTCCTGTCTTTATAGCACACCCTTGTTTTTATGTTTCTACCTGGATTATGGCCATTTAGCCGTCTCCTTCAAATCACTCCAAAGAAAAACATTCAAGTGAACAAGTTCTTTCTAAACTGCTGGAAGGTGAAATGAATGAGTAAGAGGATATGTAACATGATAAAAGGCTGCCTGGAATTTTACGACTGGTATCCAACATGGCGTCTTCTATCTGGAGAGTAAAAAAAAATCAGTCTCCAAGTAAACTGGTAAGAATGCGGATTCTCAAAACTTCTGTTTATTCTGGCACCATAAAGCACCAAATCACATTCTATAATTTATCCCTTTAGAAACAACTGCCCGACTTTTTTTATGTATAGAAAAGATTGGAAGACATTTGGGAGATCATTTCCAGCTCTTCCTGAAGTCTGATCTTAAGCAGACTGGGCCATACGTCATTCATCGCTATCCTATGTATTTCAGATAGAAATGATCATAAAAATACAATCTATTTCTATTACAAATAATAAACACAAGAATTATGAACACTTCCACATGAAACTCTTCCACACCAAACTGTTTCTCTGGAGTGTTTTGTCACACTATGGACCTCTTTCTAAGGTGACATCAATAGCCTACCACGCAGAAGGCATTGCAGGTGGGAGCACAGGAAGAACAGACTAATCCCAAGGAGTGATGAAGATATATGTCATCAAATAAAAGAAACGTACATCCACGTGCTCCACTTCTTCTTCAAACCTACATTTTCGTTTCTCAGTCATCTGAAGCATGTTGGAGTGCACAACTTCAGCATCTTCTGCTGTGCAAATGTTCACATCCAACAGGGTCATCTGAAGGAAAAGAAGAACAAATTATTGACATGCACAGAAGAAATACTGTGTGGCTTTCAGAGAGCCTGGCTAAACGTAGTGTTTCTTTTCTTGTGATGGACAGAGATAGATTCAGCCTCCCACATGCCATATTAGATTACTAAACAATACCATCTGGTTGGACACAAAGGGAGAAATTGAGGCAGAGGTGGAATTTCTTTCCCAAGATAAGACAGATTTAGCACAAGGGCTGAGGCTCCTTGCATCTTCCACATTCATGTAGGACAGCACTCCCTTCATTACTGGCATTTGTTACGGCTTTTCCACATTTCAAGCACAAATACCAACTACTACTGTGAAACCAAACGGATGGCTTACTTTTTGAACAGAGTAAGGCGGAGGTTAAAAAGGAATTCCACTTGTGATCTCACTGTCTGGTGCATCTTTACTCTCTCTAATGACACATTGGACCACGGCTATCACAGCCAAAAGCTGTGGCACTCAACTTGCACATCTGCCCTTTCTCCTGACATTTGCCCTCGACCAGCTCATACTGGATGCTCATTTTCTCCACGCACTCCACATTAGGGCTGTCTGAATGATACGGAACAGACCACAGTCAAAATTCCCATCTTTCACAGTGCAGTGTGACATGGAAACATGACAGAGGCCATGTGCTGAATCTCAGCACACGGAACAGATGCCAGCAGTGCCTACAGACACCAGACATTACCAGCCAAAGAAATCAAGACATTTTCATACACAGCTGTTTATCATTATGCTTCAAAGTAGCAAGGTACTTAACAATCGCTACCAACTTCTTTGCTACCATACAGGCTACAAACATCCCAACTGGATGTGCTCTGGAGCAAGAGAAGGCAGACACAGAGCGGGAAGGCATGCTGCAAGGACACAGAGAAAGGAAGTATCTCCAATACTTCCCCTCTTCTTCTCATACTTCCCCTCTTCTTCTCCAGGAGTTAAAAAGGAGTATTTTTGTATGACTGAGAAGGGATCCACGTCAAAATTAACATTTGATTTCCCCCAGATTCATTCTAACCGAGCCAGTTCCTGCTAGATCTCCCCATGCACAGGTGTTTGTACTGGCCAAAGGAAAGCCATGCCACAGGCAGCTTCTTTGGCTCTTACTGCCACCTCCAAGCAACTGAGAAGGTATGTGGCAACACACGGAACAAAGAATAGAGCAAACATGCACTCTCAAAGCAACCGTCTGCCTCATCGTTGCCCAGGAGAAAAGAAAATATTGCTTGAATTCCAGACTGTTCTTAGGATTTCCCGACCTACCTAGACTTTTGTTTCAATTCTCCAGAGTTCTGCACCATTCGTTTCCATCAGATTTGGCACGTGTTGGAGGCAACAGGGTGCTATCAAAGCAGGAAACAAGAGTCAGGTATCCTAAAATACAAACCAGTCAGTACTTCAAATATAAAATTATGAATCCGAATATCCATACTACTGGGCGTTCTTTTATTTACAGCCATCTTGGCAATGAAAATAAACCTGAGATTGTTGTTGTTCAAGGCCAACTGTTTACTGCCCGATAAGGAACTAACTGTCATCTACCTGGTTCCTACATCCACCGTAAAAAACCTCCCTGTAAAGATCGTAATGCATTGCACCCACACCAATGTGTCTTGTGTTCAGGATGGATATTCAAACGTAGCAACGTTAGATTTCTATCCAGACTCCTCTCTTCATTTATTCCGCAAATAAAATCCCACGCCATGGAGAAAAAAATGCCTTGACAAAAACACCAAGTTCTAGCTCTCCACCCCTCTTTGCCCATTTCTGCTATGTTTCGAGATTTACTTCTGCATTCCTCCATTTTTAGAGCCTGATCGCCACCTATTAAGTGTAGCTGGGGCACTGAAAATCAAGAATGCATTTTTTCCATTCAAAAGAGCTGTACAGAAATAGATGTAGACCCTGCCTTACTGCTGCATTTAGCAATCACACATTGACAGGAAGCAAAGTGCATTTTGTAGCCAAGTCCTTCATTAACTCCAGCAACAATTGTTTTCCTTTATGCTATACCCTCTTTTGCCATACCCGATATATTGCAAAACCTTCAGTCTCTCTTCACTGAGTACCATCTGCTCCTTTATCAACTTTTCCATTTCCATATTCACAGTTGGGGGATTCTGTATTTCTTCACTTGCCATAAATTCTCTGCAGGATGGAAAGTAGATATGTAGAATGGAATCACATGATATATGTGATATCATACGTGGTATCACGTAGAAAGAAAAAATGATCAAGTATTACTTTAACAGAAACCAAAAGTGAACACTAGCCTCTTGGTGTTGCTCATTGTCCAAAAGAAGACTGCCAAATTTCTGACCTGAAACTCTGAACTCCACACTTCTTTTGCATGAGCTTCCAGTCCCTTGCCATTTCAGTTGATGCCATTTTTCTTTCTCAAGCTCTGATTTCATTCGATTCAAGAGTAGCTTGGCAGTTGCCCTCTCATTATCCAGCAGTGCTCCGTTTATATTCTGTGTATTAAAAAACAAAACCAGAAGTAGAAGCAGCATACAACATGCAAAAACAAACCAAAAATTGTCTCTTCTACAGAAAATGAGGGGAGAAAAGAACACAAATGATAACCAATACCCCGTCAAGTAGAAATTTCTTCTATATTTCAGTGATTGATAGGCAGAAAAAATGAATTTCATCTGGGGAAAGAAAGACATTCTAGGAATATTCAGACTGCTATCTTGCCCCAGGTAAAACATTTACCATGGCCTTAGCGTTAATGAGCTTGTGAACATCAGCTGCCAAGAGGAAGGACATTTCCTCCAGTTTCACACAATACTTGGTCAGTACATCTGCTATCTGTGCAATCAAAGAATACAGAAAAGCAACAACAATGAAAAGTAGAACTCAAATATCAATTTCCCAAGTTAAAAATCTACATGAACAAGACAATTTTTCCATTCAAGTGAATTCGATTTAATTAATTCATTAACTACATAAGTAGCATTCTCACGTTCAAGAGTAGAATTCAAAGAATCGACGTTGCTTCTTCTGAGACATTGAAGCCTGAGTAGATCCCAACTTCAAATCTAGTAGGACGGCATGAAAGCAATACCTGCTACATTTAGTACATGTAAACTACAAAGAACATCTAGAACAGCTCTAAAAGATGCACAAACCCATGAACTTTGAAGGAGACGCTAGCAAGAAATGTGGAAATAGGCTTTATCTGCCCAGTGCTTTTCCCAAAAGCACGGGCACTCCTTGGCGTCAGTGAGAGTCTCTGTCTCATTACTCAGCAGCTGGCTTAGGGTAAAAAAGGATGCATGCAATCACTTCATTCCTGTTCATGACATAAACTTACTGCATCATCATGGAAGCCATTTACTTGGAAATATAGCCTAAAAAATAGGTGTCAGACTGGGTACATATCTAGATTGCTATGAGCAAAACCAATTTCTTTTTAACAGGAAAGCCATACAATATGCCTGCCATGGCAAATATTAGTCTACTAGCCCTGCACTTCAACGGGCAGTGAGCAGTTCATGACACCAAGTTTACGTTTGGCAAGGAGACAGTCTATTTATTACAAGCCCCTAGTTCTAGAACCAAGAATTCAGGAGTTGCTCATTCCCAATGAAAATCTGTCCATTTCATACCTTTGGGGTTTTATGCTTCTGTTCTTTACCTGTCTTGAGTGTGGCTTTCTTGTGAAGTCACTGATGGGTGTTTTTCCAACACATTTCTGCTGATTACACGGTAATTGCGTGGCATCAGCAGACATCTCTGAATGTCTCTTGAAAGTATGCTTTTTACTCTTCCTAGAGGACCTTGTCTTCTTCTTTCCTTCACCCAAAAGGTGGGCTAAGTGAGCCTTCAAAGAACCATCATCTCAACAATTAGAATTCTTTCAAACCTACTGAATGGAGAACAGCGACAAAAAAATTTTAAAAAGACTAGTACGCGAAAGACAACAGAAGAGAAAGGTAAAATAATGAATCCTACATGCCACGTGCATAACTCTCTTCATTCAAGGCTATTTTCAAAATGAGAAAAAAAAAAAAAAAAAAGATCATCTTTTCCTCAGAGAGGAAAAGTGGAGTAACTGGATTGTGTTGCCTTGCCTACAGTTACCAGAAAAGTCAACAGCTGAGTTGAAAACTCCTGAAGCTGGCTAACTACACCTCTAAATGTTTTACTACTGTGTTATGATTCTGTCTTCAGTTAATAGAACCCGATATACAACAAAGAGATGGGAGCACATGGAGATGCATTGGAGAGCCTACGCTGGAGGTAACACATTCATTTTTTACTCAAACAAATCCAAATTAGAAATGTTGAAAATTACCTGGGGCCATTTCAACAGCCAGCAAACTGACTAACATAACCAATCTTTGGCTTCTATTCAATCCTTTGCTTGTTTTACCTGGACCTTGAAGATCTGTCTGCAGCCTTCCTCTCTGCAAATATATCACACTCGTCCTATTGAGAACCCATGGCTCATCACAGCTGCTTCGCCACGCCTGCTTCCAGAAGAACTGGCAACTACAAGCTGGGAGCCAAGAGATACAACACTTCACTTGGAAAAGGGCCTTCCATGAATCCTAGAATCCCAGAATGGTTTGGACTGGAAGCGACCTTAGAGACAAATTATCTTCTTCCCACATCCTGACACGGGCAGGGACACTTTTCCACTAGTCCAGGTTGCTCCATGTCCGCTCCAGCCTGGCCCTGGACGCTTCCTGCCATGGGGCTCCTACACAGCCTCTTTGAGCAACATGTGCCTCAGCACCCACCCAAGGAAGAATTCCTTTCCAATATCCCATCTATCCCAGCCCTCTGGCAGTTTGAAGCTATTCCCCCTTGTCCTGCGAGTCCAGACCCTTTTCCAAAGTCCCTCCCCAGCTATCTTGGAGCCCCAGCAGGCACTGCAAGGGGCTCGAAGATTTCCCTGGAGCCTTCTGTTCTCCAGATTGGACACCCTCAGCTCTCCCAGACTGTCCTAGAGCAAAGAAGCTCCACCTTTCAAAGCACCTTAGACGCCTCCTACCGGCCAAACTCGATGGCAACGCTGGCCTTCCGGGCCCTACGGATATCGCTTCCGGTGTCGCTCGGAGTCACTCCCGGCTCTCTTCCCGCCCAACATGGGGCCCTCAGGCGATGCCGCTCCTACGCCACTTCTGCCGCTGTCAGGCCAACGGGGGGGCGGGGGGCCAGCCCAGACTCATCCACAATCTACACTGTCCTCGGCGGCTGCTGCGGGCTCACGGCGGCCCACACACCCGGAAGCAGAGCTCCGAACACAGAGGATCATAGACCCACATTTTGTTCGCCTCTGCACAAGGCAGGCCAGTCTTGCCATGCCCGGACTTTTCAGTTCAGCACGAGAATGAGAATACACCTGCGCCATGGGGGAGGAAACCTCTAAAGACTCCCTCATACGTGGTCGCTCAACTTAATGCCTAGGCACTTGCCATTCCTAAGGCTACACTAAAGCCTTTTTTACCTTGCGGGTAAGAAATGCCGTTGTTCTCGTGTGCAGCTAAAGGCGCAGCACAGGCAGGCCGGGGCAAAAGCTGGGGCAGAGCCCTTCCTCACACCTTCGCTGTGCTGTACTCCATGCAGCTAGAGCGAAGCGAGAAGGACGCGAGGAAGAAAAAGGCGTTCTTAAAGTAGCACCCTGGCAGCAGCCCTGAAAAGGCGCATAACACACGGCGTCTCGCTGCCCTCCGTTCTACATACTCGCAGCTCCCTCTGCCGACTTGCAAAAGTTGCTACCAGAGCAGAGGCGGCCAGATTGAAGAGGCAGTGCCTAGGTTCACCTTCTCCTTACTGCACGTAAGCCACGTCCAGCTCCTCGCTGCACTCTGGATTTCCCTTCTCCGAGGCACTTACCGTGGTGCTGTGTGCAACTCGGCGCCTAGAAGCGACCGCCAATGCTTTCACAGCGGGCTGCAAGGGAACCAAGGAGCAGCACAAGCAGCAGTGCTTCAGCTTGCTCCTTCCGACTGCTAAGGGCACTTGGGAAGGCAAGCGAGAGTCAACCACCTTCCTCTCCTAGTAGCCTGTAACGTGGTGCACACAAGCACGGGACGAGTGCCGCTTCGTTCACCGCCCTCGCCCAAGCGTGGAGCCGCTTTCACTTGCCGGCGGCCAGAAGCCACTGCAAGGGCGCCACACAACCACAAGTGCGCCGGCAGCCAAGAGCTAGAGAACGCTGCTTCTGCCCAAGCCCGCCTAGGGCGTGCACCTTTGTTCTCAGAGCTCCGTGCAACAGTCTGCCTCTCTCGCAGTTCGAATGGAAAACGAAAGCTTTTCGCCTACGCCCGTCACAGAGATCCGTTGCCAGGACGAGAATGCCTTGTGGCCGGAGCTCGCCCCCGCCGCGAGGAAACTGCTATTAGCACCGCGTTGCAGGGCCACGTCTCGCTTCTTGACTACGTGCTCAGCGCTCTCCGAATTCGCCGCTAGCTCCACGGTCTTTCTCAGCTGCAAGTAGCAGCGCTCACAGTACATAGAGCTTCGCAAGGACCGAAGACCCGGAGGGAAGTATCGCACTCGAAAATGTGCCAGGATAGAGACGTTCTACACTGAGTAGAGACACAGACAGACAGAGAGTTCTACACTGCCCCTTCTCGTCGGCCATCTTGTGCTCTGCTGCCTCTGCTGTGACGAATAGGTCCTTGAAAGGCGAGCGACAGCGGCTCTCCAGGCACTGAAGAGAGTTCCCTAGGGACTTTTCGATGTAAAACTTTTTCCACCTCCAAAAATACATGGGTAAGTCCTAAAAGTTTTGGTTTTCTTAAGAATAGTTTCGCCCAAGTTTTGCTGTTCTAAACACCCATGGTTTCAGTCTTCACTTAACTGCTTGTTTCTGTCTTTTTGGCTAGTGGCAATCTAATTCTAAGGTAACTAGATGTGTTGGAAATCCATAAATTACATCTCAAGTTAGGTGGGAAAATTGGCTCGGAAGAAAATGGAATTGAGAATTTGGAAAGAATCCAGAGTGAGCTGATGTCACAATCCGAGATTCCCTTGGGTTCCAAATCCTTTCATTTGTGTTTTTGTGGGCTTTTTGAAGGCGGTGTACAGTTGAAGCCATGATTTAGCTGCGGTGAGACCTGCTCTGCTGTAAAAGCATTATTTTCTCAGTGAGCATGGACAACAGTTAGAGTGTCGTCTTTTAAGATTCCCTGCACTCCACTTATGGTGGCAAAAGCAGTGCCTTGACTGTAATCATAAAAGTGACTACAGCTTCATTGCTTTGACATCATGTAGGATGCTTCCTCCATCTGCTGTGGTCAGCATTAAGTAACAGATTTCTCAGTTTCTAGGAAGAGTCTAGCAAACAATCACCTTGCTCCTTCTCTTGCATTTATTCATCACTGCTATGCTGCTATACAGACAGGTAGTCTGTTTATGATTCAACAATTCAATGGGACATCAAGTAAATAGCAAAGCAAAACTAACTACCGAAAGCACTATAAGGGCCAGAGATTAGCTTGGATCAAAACAGGTATTCTCCTAGCATTGTTTACAAACGAGTCAGCATGTGAAACAGAAGGCACAATGTAGTTTGTGCCTTGTTTTGGGCATGCCCGGAAGAAGGAAATTCTGATTTCACATACGGGAAAAGAAATGTTGACATTTGAATGAGATTGTTCATACCCCAGTAAAGGTTGCTTTGAAAGGTTGTGGAAGTCCTGTTAGGAAACATGGCTTTACAAGTCCTTTCCACCAGGAGACAACAGCTGCAGAACATCTGGGTGTGCCAGTGTTGAGAGCACCAGCAAAGATCAAAGTGGAGAAGTTGGTGAACAATGGCAGTGGCCTGGCGGAGGGCAAGTGGGGTGCTGGCTGTGGGACCAGGGGAGTCCTGACTGATTTAGGAGGCGTGTGATGGTCTGTGCCAGCAAGCAGAATAGTGCTGTGGCCTTGGCACACTGCTAATACTGGAATTCAGTGGGGTCACTGGGCAGGCTGAGTGTGTGAGCTGCTGGAGGGACCCAGGTTGCCCACATGTAAACATCCAGTCTCACTCTTGCCAGCCACAGAAAGGAGCAGGATGTGGCTGCTGGCGATGCCTGTCACGTATATGTAGTGTATATGTGTGCTATCCCAGCCTGCTGGGAACGCTTCTTCTTTGGGACTGCTTGGGCTGAGGGAGAGAAAGCAGTGGTAGTTTCTGAGGTTTCGAGTTTGCTCGAGTTTCTCAGGCTGTTTCTGGAGCCACCCAGAGTTCTCTTCCTTGAAGCATTTCAAGTCCTGCTAATTTTCAAAATTCAAACAGACACAGCCCTAAGCTAGTTGATCTGACTTCAGAGCTATTCTTACGCTGAGCTGTTGGATGATCTGATCTCCTGAGATGTCTTCCATCTCAGTTTATGACCTGGTTCTTGTGAAAAGTAGGATCTTTTAGCCTGGAGAAGAGAGGTTTCTGGAGAGACAGTATTGTGGCCTTTGAATATGTAAAGAGGGTATAAGACAAATGGAGAAAGACTTTTTAGGAAAGTTTGCAGAGACAGGATAAGGGGCCATGCTTTCAAACTGAGACTAGGTTTAGATGGGCTAAAAGGAAAAACTTTTCTACAGTGAAGCTGGTGAGACACTCAAACGGGTGTTCCAGAGAAGTTGTGGATGCCCCATCATTGAGAGTGCTCCTTATCAGTTTGGCTAGTCTTGAGCAATTTGATCTACTGTAAGATCTACCTGGCAAGGAAGTTGGACTACATGATCTTTAATCACAGACTGTTGTATGATTCCGTGGAAGACAGAATGCAATAAAGTTCATATTTCAGATTTTGGCGCAGACATATTTATTTTTTCTCACTTTATGCATCATTGCAATGACAACTTGTTAGCTTCTGAAATGATTAGCTGAGATTGATTTCCTTCCTTAGTTTCATTTTCTCTGTTATTCCTTCACTCTTGGACTTTTTTTTTCACTAGATTCCCTCTTTCAGTAAACTGCCCTTAAGTATCACTTTGCTCCCCACCTGGCTTTTTTTTTTTTTTTTCAATGACACCTTTTCACTGGTTCGTTTTGGGCCTTTGCTGCTTGAAGTCCAGCAGCCTCCTTGTCTGAGCATTACGGAGCTTTCTTTACAGCTTCATCACTATGCAAAAAGCCATAAATTACTGTGTTCCATCTCACATACCATCAAGTATCACACTAATATTCCCTCTGCTGAATAGCTGGTTGGTTTACATAGACCAGCCAAATACCAGGAAATCCAGATGGCAGCAAGAATCTTGTAGACTACTCCCGCTGTTCATTTAAATTCTGGAGAAGTCACGTGAGGTATCACATTCTCTTGAAAGAAGTGTCTATCATCTCGGACATTCTAGAATGGGCTATTAATATTGTCATGAGTTTCTGGCTAGACTTTTTAGTATGCAAATTCAAATTCAAATGATCTGAAATGATAGAACTTCAAGAAATTTTTTTTCCCAGAATCGAAGTATGATGGAGTTCCATAGGGAGAATCTTAATCTTAGTTATTCTATTCCATCTCACATCATGGCTGGGGGAAGGGAGAAGGGAGTATCTTTGGGGGACAATGGGTTCCGGTGTAGTCAGTAAGCTGGGCAGAGGAGCCATCAGGTATTTTCTGTTGTTGGGCGGTGGGGGGGGGGGGGATTCGTGTGAACTCTTCCTTTCTTGTACCCTGCCACTAGTATTGTTGCTAAAATTGTTTGTTTTCTCATCCAAGTGACAAAATCAGCACACTTAATGAGGGATGAAGAGGGAGCAGCGACCTCAGAACAGGAGGAAGAAGAAGCAGAGCCTGCTGTCCTCCAGAAGAAAAAAACACTACCAGCCAATTTTGCATCATCTGTGAACTTCCTGGGCGTGTACTCTATCCCCTTGTCCAGAACACTGAGCAAGATATTAAACAAGACTGGGCCCAAGACTGAGCCTTGGGGACCAGCTGGATGAACTCTATTTCCCACCACTCTGTGGGCCTGGCCATCACCCAGTTTGTCACCCAGCAAACAGCCCACCCATGCAAACCATAAGCAGACAGTTTCTTCAGGAGAATGATGTGAGACTCATTGCAAAGAGGATCAGGGAGATGCCTAGGAAGAGTCTTAGGTGAATCCAGTAGACTACAGTGGAGGAAGGACGCGAGGAAGAAGAAGGCGTTCTTAAAGTAGCACCCTGGCAGCAGCCCTGAAAGGGCGCATAACACACGGCGTCTCGCTGCCCTCCGTTCTACATACTCGCAGCTCCCTCTGCCGACTTGCAAAAGTTGCTACCAGAGCAGAGGCGGCCAGATTGAAGAGGCAGTGCCTAGGTTCACCTTCTCCTTACTGCACGTAAGCCACGTCCAGCTCCTCGCTGCACTCTGGATTTCCCTTCTCCGCGGCACTTACAGTGGTGCTGTGTGCAACTCGGCGCCTAGAAGCGACCGCCAATGCTTTCACAGCGGGCTGCAAGGGAACCAAGGAGCAGCACAAGCAGCAGTGCTTCAGCTTGCTCCTTCCGACTGCTAAGGGCACTTGGGAGGGCAAGCGAGAGTCAACCACCTTCCTCTCCTAGTAGCCTGTAACGTGGTGCACACAAACACGGGAATAGTGCCGCTTCGTTCACCGCCCTCGCCCAAGCCTGGAGCCGCTTTCACTTGCCGGCGGCCAGAAGCCGCTGCAAGGGCGCCACAGAACCACAAGTGCGCCGGCAGCCAAGAGCTAGAGAACGCTGCTTCTGCCCAAGCCCGCCTAGGGCGTGCACCTTTGTTCTCAGAGCTCCGTGCAACAGTCTGCCTCTCTCGCAGTTCGAATGGAAAACGAAAGCTTTTCGCATACGCCCTTCACAGAGATCCGTTGCCAGGACGAGAATGTCTTGTGGCCGGAGCTCGCCCCCGCCGCGAGGAAGCTGCTATTAGCACCGCGTTGCAGGGCCACGTCTCGCTTCTTGACTACGTGCTCAGCGCTCTCCGAATTCGCCGCTAGCTCCACGGTCTTTCTCAGCTGCAAGTAGCAGCGCTCACAGTACATAGAGCTTCGCAAGGACCGAAGACCCGGAGGGAAGTATCGCACACGAAAATGTGCCAGGACAGAGACGTGTTCTACGTTGTCCCTTCTCGTCATGCAGTTTGTGCCTCTGCTGCTTCTGCTGTTAGGAATCGCTCCTTGAAAGACGAGCGAGAGCGTCCTTCTGGGTGCATTGCACTGAGTCGAGTGCTCGCTCGGGACTTTGCTCTCGGGGCCAAGGCAAGAGGGCGTGCTTGCCCGCAGAACTGAGAACACGCTGTTGGGCAGAGCTGCAGCTGACCGCTGGAGTTCAGCTCTCGCCGGACGGCAGAAGGCGAAGAACGAAGCCGCTTGCGAGCGGCGCAGTGCAGCGAAGAGCTCTCCGAATTCGCCGCTAGCTCCACGGTCCTTCTCAGCTGCGAGTAGCAGCGCTCGCAGTACACAGAGCTTCGCAAGGCCCGAAGACCCGGAGGGAAGTATGGCACACGGAAATGTGCCAGGACAGAGACGTGTTCTACGTTGTCCCTTCTCGTCGTGCAGTTTGTGCCTCTGCTGCTTCTACTGTTAGGAATCGCTCCTTGAAAGACGAGCGAGAGCGTCCTTCTGGGTGCATTGCACTGAGTCGAGTGCTCGCTCGGGACTTTGCACTCGGGGCCAAGGCAAGAGGGCGTGCTTGCCCGCAGAACTGAGAACACGCTGTTGGGCAGAGCTGCAACTGACCGCTGGAGTTCAGCTCTCGCCGGACGGCAGAAGGCGAAGAACGAAGCCGCTTGCGAGCGGCGCAGTGCAGCGAAGAGCTCTCCGAATTCGCCGCTAGCTCCACGGTCCTTCTCAGCTGCGAGTAGCAGCGCTCGCAGTACACAGAGCTTCGCAAGGCCCGAAGAGCCGGAGGGAAGTATGGCACACGGAAATGTGCCAGGACAGAGACGTGTTCTACGTTGTCCCCTCTCGTCATGCAGTTTGTGCCTCTGCTGCTTCTGCTGTTAGGAATCGCTCCTTGAAAGACGAGCGAGAGCGTCCTTCTGGGTGCATTGCACTGAGTCGAGTGCTCGCTCGGGACTTTGCTCTCGGGGCCAAGGCAAGAGGGCGTGCTTGCCCGCAGAACTGAGAACACGCTGTTGGGCAGAGCTGCAACTGACCGCTGGAGTTCAGCTCTCGCCGGACGGCAGAAGGCGAAGAACGAAGCCGCTTGCGAGCGGCGCAGTGCAGCGAAGAGCTCTCCGAATTCGCCGCTAGCTCCACGGTCCTTCTCAGCTGCGAGTAGCAGCGCTCGCAGTACACAGAGCTTCGCAAGGCCCGAAGACCCGGAGGGAAGTATGGCACACGGAAATGTGCCAGGACAGAGACGTGTTCTACGTTGTCCCTTCTCGTCGTGCAGTTTGTGCCTCTGCTGCTTCTACTGTTAGGAATCGCTCCTTGAAAGACGAGCGAGAGCGTCCTTCTGGGTGCATTGCACTGAGTCGAGTGCTCGCTCGGGACTTTGCACTCGGGGCCAAGGCAAGAGGGCGTGCTTGCCCGCAGAACTGAGAACACGCTGTTGGGCAGAGCTGCAACTGACCGCTGGAGTTCAGCTCTCGCCGGACGGCAGAAGGCGAAGAACGAAGCCGCTTGCGAGCGGCGCAGTGCAGCGAAGAGCTCTCCGAATTCGCCGCTAGCTCCACGGTCCTTCTCAGCTGCGAGTAGCAGCGCTCGCAGTACACAGAGCTTCGCAAGGCCCGAAGAGCCGGAGGGAAGTATGGCACACGGAAATGTGCCAGGACAGAGACGTGTTCTACGTTGTCCCCTCTCGTCATGCAGTTTGTGCCTCTGCTGCTTCTGCTGTTAGGAATCGCTCCTTGAAAGACGAGCGAGAGCGTCCTTCTGGGTGCATTGCACTGAGTCGAGTGCTCGCTCGGGACTTTGCTCTCGGGGCCAAGGCAAGAGGGCGTGCTTGCCCGCAGAACTGAGAACACGCTGTTGGGCAGAGCTGCAACTGACCGCTGGAGTTCAGCTCTCGCCGGACGGCAGAAGGCGAAGAACGAAGCCGCTTGCGAGCGGCGCAGTGCAGCGAAGAGCTCTCCGAATTCGCCGCTAGCTCCACGGTCTTTCTCAGCTGCGAGTAGCAGCGCTCGCAGTACACAGAGCTTCGCAAGGCCCGAAGACCCGGAGGGAAGTATCGCACACGAAAATGTGCCAGGACAGAGACGTGTTCTACGTTGTCCCTTCTCGTCGTGCAGTTTGTGCCTCTGCTGCTTCTGCTGTTAGGAATCGCTCCTTGAAAGGCGAGCGAGAGCGTCCTTCTGGGTGCATTGCACTGAGTCGAGTGCTCGCTCGGGACTTTGCTCTCGGGGCCAAGGCAAGAGGGCGTGCTTGCCCGCAGAACTGAGAACACGCTGTTGGGCAGAGCTGCAACTGACCGCTGGAGTTCAGCTCTCGCCGGACGGCAGAAGGCGAAGAACGAAGCCGCTTGCGAGCGGCGCAGTGCAGCGAAGAGCTCTCCGAATTCGCCGCTAGCTCCACGGTCCTTCTCAGCTGCGAGTAGCAGCGCTCGCAGTACACAGAGCTTCGCAAGGCCCGAAGACCCGGAGGGAAGTATGGCACACGGAAATGTGCCAGGACAGAGACGTGTTCTACGTTGTCCCTTCTCGTCGTGCAGTTTGTGCCTCTGCTGCTTCTGCTGTTAGGAATCGCTCCTTGAAAGGCGAGCGAGAGCGTCCTTCCGGGTGCATTGCACTGAGTCGAGTGCTCGCTCGGGACTTTGCTCTCGGGGCCAAGGCAAGAGGGCGTGCTTGCCCGCAGAACCGAGAACACGCTGTTGGGCAGAGCTGCAACTGACCGCTGGAGTTCAGCTCTCGCCGGACGGCAGAAGGCGAAGAACGAAGCCGCTTGCGAGCGGCGCAGTGCAGCGAAGAGCTCTCCGAATTCGCCGCTAGCTCCACGGTCCTTCTCAGCTGCGAGTAGCAGCGCTCGCAGTACACAGAGCTTCGCAAGGCCCGAAGACCCGGAGGGAAGTATCGCACACGCAAATGTGCCAGGACAGAGACGTGTTCTACGGTGTCCCCTCTCGTCGTGCAGTTTGTGCCTCTGCTGCTTCTGCTGTTAGGAATCGCTCCTTGAAAGGCGAGCGAGAGCGTCCTTCCGGGTGCATTGCACTGAGTCGAGTGCTCGCTCGGGACTTTGCTCTCGGGGCCAAGGCAAGAGGGCGTGCTTGCCCGCAGAACCGAGAACACGCTGTTGGGCAGAGCTGCAACTGACCGCTGGAGTTCAGCTCTCGCCGGACGGCAGAAGGCGAAGAACGAAGGCGCTTGCGAGCGGCGCAGTGCAGCGAAGAGCTCTCCGAATTCGCCGCTAGCTCCACGGTCCTTCTCAGCTGCGAGTAGCAGCGCTCGCAGTACACAGAGCTTCGCAAGGCCCGAAGAGCCGGAGGGAAGTATCGCACACGCAAATGTGCCAGGACAGAGACGTGTTCTACGGTGTCCCCTCTCGTCGTGCAGTTTGTGCCTCTGCTGCTTCTGCTGTTAGGAATCGCTCCTTGAAAGGCGAGCGAGAGCGTCCTTCTGGGTGCATTGCACTGAGTCGAGTGCTCGCTATGGACTTTGCTCTCGCGGCCAAGGCAAGAGGGCGTGCTTGCCCGCAGAATCGAGAACACGCTGTTGGGCAGAGCTGAAGCTGACCGCTGGAGTTCAGCTCTCGCCGGACGGCAGAAGGCGAAGAACGAAGCCGCTTGCGAGCGGCGCAGTGCAGCGAAGAGCTCTCCGAATTCGCCGCTAGCTCCACGGTCCTTCTCACCTGCGAGTAGCTGCTCTCGCAGTACACAGAGCTTCGCAAGGCCCGAAGAGCCGGAGGGAAGTATCGCACACGAAAATGTGCCAGGACAGAGACGTGTTCTACGTTGTCCCCTCTCGTCGTGCAGTTTGTGCCTCTGCTGCTTCTGCTGTTAGGAATCGCTCCTTGAAAGGCGAGCGAGAGCGTCCTTCCGGGTGCATTGCACTGAGTCGAGTGCTCGCTCGGGACTTTGCTCTCGCGGCCAAGGCAAGAGGGCGTGCTTGCCCGCAGAACTGAGAACACGCTGTTGGGCAGAGCTGCAACTGACCGCTGGAGTTCAGCTCTCGCCGGACGGCAGAAGGCGAAGAACGAAGCCGCTTGCGAGCGGCGCAGTGCAGCGAAGAGCTCTCCGAATTCGCCGCTAGCTCCCCGGTCCTTCTCAGCTGCGAGTAGCAGCGCTCGCAGTACACAGAGCTTCGCAAGGCCCGAAGAGCCGGAGGGAAGTATGGCACACGCAAATGTGCCAGGACAGAGACGTGTTCTACGTTGTCCCCTCTCGTCGTGCAGTTTGTGCCTCTGCTGCTTCTGCTGTTAGGAATCGCTCCTTGAAAGGCGAGCGAGAGCGTCCTTCCGGGTGCATTGCACTGAGTCGAGTGCTCGCTCGGGACTTTGCTCTCGGGGCCAAGGCAAGAGGGCGTGCTTGCCCGCAGAACCGAGAACACGCTGTTGGGCAGAGCTGCAACTGACCGCTGGAGTTCAGCTCTCGCCGGACGGCAGAAGGCGAAGAACGAAGGCGCTTGCGAGCGGCGCAGTGCAGCGAAGAGCTCTCCGAATTCGCCGCTAGCTCCCCGGTCCTTCTCAGCTGCGAGTAGCAGCGCTCGCAGTACACAGAGCTTCGCAAGGCCCGAAGACCCGGAGGGAAGTATCGCACACGCAAATGTGCCAGGACAGAGACGTGTTCTACGTTGTCCCTTCTCGTCGTGCAGTTTGTGCCTCTGCTGCTTCTGCTGTTAGGAATCGCTCCTTGAAAGGCGAGCGAGAGCGTCCTTCCGGGTGCATTGCACTGAGTCGAGTGCTCGCTCGGGACTTTGCTCTCGGGGCCAAGGCAAGAGGGCGTGCTTGCCCGCAGAACTGAGAACACGCTGTTGGGCAGAGCTGCAGCTGACCGCTGGAGTTCAGCTCTCGCCGGACGGCAGAAGGCGAAGAACGAAGCCGCTTGCGAGCGGCGCAGTGCAGCGAAGAGCTCTCCGAATTCGCCGCTAGCTCCACGGTCCTTCTCAGCTGCGAGTAGCAGCGCTCGCAGTACACAGAGCTTCGCAAGGCCCGAAGACCCGGAGGGAAGTATCGCACACGAAAATGTGCCAGGACAGAGACGTGTTCTACGTTGTCCCCTCTCGTCGTGCAGTTTGTGCCTCTGCTGCTTCTGCTGTTAGGAATCGCTCCTTGAAAGGCGAGCGAGAGCGTCCTTCCGGGTGCATTGCACTGAGTCGAGTGCTCGCTCGGGACTTTGCTCTCGGGGCCAAGGCAAGAGGGCGTGCTTGCCCGCAGAACGGAGAACACGCTGTTGGGCAGAGCTGAAGCTGACCGCTGGAGTTCAGCTCTCGCCGGACGGCAGAAGGCGAAGAACGAAGCCGCTTGCGAGCGGCGCAGTGCAGCGAAGAGCTCTCCGAATTCGCCGCTAGCTCCACGGTCCTTCTCAGCTGCGAGTAGCAGCGCTCGCAGTACACAGAGCTTCGCAAGGCCCGAAGAGCCGGAGGGAAGTATCGCACACGCAAATGTGCCAGGACAGAGACGTGATCTACGTTGTCCCCTCTCGTCGTGCAGTTTGTGCCTCTGCTGCTTCTGCTGTTAGGAATCGCTCCTTGAAAGGCGAGCGAGAGCGTCCTTCCGGGTGCATTGCACTGAGTCGAGTGCTCGCTCGGGACTTTGCTCTCGGGGCCAAGGCAAGAGGGCGTGCTTGCCCGCAGAACCGAGAACACGCTGTTGGGCAGAGCTGCAGCTGACCGCTGGAGTTCAGCTCTCGCCGGACGGCAGAAGGCGAAGAACGAAGCCGCTTGCGAGCGGCGCAGTGCAGCGAAGAGCTCTCCGAATTCGCCGCTAGCTCCACGGTCCTTCTCAGCTGCGAGTAGCAGCGCTCGCAGTACACAAGAGCTTCGCAATGCCCGAAGACCCGGAGGGAAGTATCGCACACGGAAATGTGCCAGGACAGAGACGTGTTCTACGTTGTCCCTTCTCGTCGTGCAGTTTGTGCCTCTGCTGCTTCTGCTGTTAGGAATCGCTCCTTGAAAGGCGAGCGAGAGCGTCCTTCCGGGTGCATTGCACTGAGTCGAGTGCTCGCTCGGGACTTTGCTCTCGGGGCCAAGGCAAGAGGGCGTGCTTGCCCGCAGAACTGAGAACACGCTGTTGGGCAGAGCTGCAGCTGACCGCTGGAGTTCAGCTCTCGCCGGACGGCAGAAGGCGAAGAACGAAGGCGCTTGCGAGCGGCGCAGTGCAGCGAAGAGCTCTCCGAATTCGCCGCTAGCTCCACGGTCCTTCTCAGCTGCGAGTAGCAGCGCTCGCAGTACACAAGAGCTTCGCAATGCCCGAAGACCCGGAGGGAAGTATCGCACACGAAAATGTGCCAGGACAGAGACGTGTTCTACGTTGTCCCTTCTCGTCGTGCAGTTTGTGCCTCTGCTGCTTCTGCTGTTAGGAATCGCTCCTTGAAAGACGAGCGAGAGCGTCCTTCCGGGTGCATTGCACTGAGTCGAGTGCTCGCTCGGGACTTTGCTCTCGGGGCCAAGGCAAGAGGGCGTGCTTGCCCGCAGAACTGAGAACACGCTGTTGGGCAGAGCTGCAGCTGACCGCTGGAGTTCAGCTCTCGCCGGACGGCAGAAGGCGAAGAACGAAGCCGCTTGCGAGCGGCGCAGTGCAGCGAAGAGCTCTCCGAATTCGCCGCTAGCTCCACGGTCCTTCTCAGCTGCGAGTAGCAGCGCTCGCAGTACACAAGAGCTTCGCAATGCCCGAAGACCCGGAGGGAAGTATCGCACACGAAAATGTGCCAGGACAGAGACGTGTTCTACGTTGTCCCTTCTCGTCGTGCAGTTTGTGCCTCTGCTGCTTCTGCTGTTAGGAATCGCTCCTTGAAAGACGAGCGAGAGCGTCCTTCTGGGTGCATTGCACTGAGTCGAGTGCTCGCTCGGGACTTTGCTCTCGGGGCCAAGGCAAGAGGGCGTGCTTGCCCGCAGAACCGAGAACACGCTGTTGGGCAGAGCTGCAACTGACCGCTGGAGTTCAGCTCTCGCCGGACGGCAGAAGGCGAAGAACGAAGCCGCTTGCGAGCGGCGCAGTGCAGCGAAGAGCTCTCCGAATTCGCCGCTAGCTCCACGGTCCTTCTCAGCTGCGAGTAGCAGCGCTCGCAGTACACAGAGCTTCGCAAGGCCCGAAGAGCCGGAGGGAAGTATCGCACACGAAAATGTGCCAGGACAGAGACGTGTTCTACGTTGTCCCCTCTCGTCGTCCAGTTTGTGCCTCTGCTGCTTCTGCTGTTAGGAATCGCTCCTTGAAAGGCGAGCGAGAGCGTCTTTCTGGGTGCATTGCACTGAGTCGAGTGCTCGCTCGGGACTTTGCTCTCGGGGCCAAGGCAAGAGGGCGTGCTTGCCCGCAGAACTGAGAACACGCTGTTGGGCAGAGCTGCAACTGACCGCTGGAGTTCAGCTCTCGCCGGACGGCAGAAGGCGAAGAACGAAGCCGCTTGCCAGCGGCGCAGTGCAGCGAAGAGCACACGAGCAGTCAAAGAGCTCCTTCAGTATCGCTTTCACTTCTCAGTGGTCTTTCTGCTTGGAAAAGCAGCACACAGCCGTTGCACGCCAGGGCCAAAGCTGCGGCACTGCCCCTCCTCACTCCTTCGCTGTACTGTACTCCATGCAGCTAGAGCGAAGCGAGAAGGACGCGAGGAAGAAAAAAGCGTACTTAAACTAGCCCCCTGGCAGCAGCCCTGAAAGGGCGCATAACACACGGCGTCTCGCTGCCCTCCGTTCTACATACTCGCAGCTCCCTCTGCCGACTTGCGAAAGTTGTTACCAGAGCAGAGGCGGCCAGATTGAAGAGGCAGTGCCTAGGTTCACCTTCTCCTTACTGCGCGTAAGCCACGTCCAGCTCCTCGCTGCACTCTGGATTTCCCTTCTCCGCGGCACTTACCGTGGTGCTGTGTGCAACTCGGCGCCTAGAAGCGACCGCCAATGCTTTCACAGCGGGCTGCAAGGGAACCAAGGAGCAGCACAAGCAGCAGTGCTTCAGCTTGCTCCTTCCGACTGCTAAGGGCACTTGGGAGGGCAAGCGAGAGTCAACCACCTTCCTCTCCTAGTAGCCTGTAACGTGGTGCACACAAGCACGGGACGAGTGCTGCTTCGTTCACCGCCCTCGCCCACGCCTGGCGCTGCTTTCACTTGCCGGCGGCCAGAAGCCGCTGCAAGGGCGCCACACAACCACAAGTGCGCCGGCAGCCAAGAGCTAGAGAACGCTGCTTCTGCCCAAGCCCGCCTAGGGCGTGCACCTTTGTTCTCAGAGCTCCGTGCAACAGTCTGCCTCTCTCGCAGTTCGAATGGAAAACGAAAGCTTTTCGCCTACCCCCTTCACAGAGATCCGTTGCCAGGACGAGAATGCCTTGTGGCCGGAGCTCCCCCCCGCCGCGAGGAAGCTGCTATTAGCACCGCGTTGCAGGGACACGTCTCGCTTCTTGACTACGTGCTCAGCGCTCTCCGAATTCGCCGCTAGCTCCACGGTCTTTCTCAGCTGCAAGTAGCAGCGCTCACAGTACATAGAGCTTCGCAAGGACCGAAGACCCGGAGGGAAGTATCGCACACGAAAATGTGCCAGGATAGAGACGTTCTACACTGAGTAGAGACACAGACAGACAGAGAGTTCTACACTGCCCCTTCTCGTCGGCCATCTTGTGCTCTGCTGCCTCTGCTGTGACGAATAGGTCCTTGAAAGGCGAGCGACAGCGGCTCTCCAGGCACTGAAAAGAGTTCCCTAGGGACTTTTCGATGTAAAACTTTTTCCACCTCCAAAAATACATGGGTAAGTCCTAAAAGTTTTGGTTTTCTTAAGAATAGTTTCGCCCAAGTTTTGCCGTTCTAAACACCCATGGTTTCAGTCTTCACTTAACTGCTTGTTTCTGTCTTTTTGGCTAGTGGCAATCTAATTCTAAGGTAACTAGATGTGTTGGAAATCCATAAATTACATCTCAAGTTAGATGGGAAAATTGGCTCGGAAGAAAATGGAATTGAGAATTTGGAAAGAATCCAGAGTGAGCTGATGTCACAATCCGAGATTCCCTTGGGTTCCAAATCCTTTCATTTGTGTTTTTGTGGGCTTTTTGAAGGCGGTGTACAGTTGAAGCCATGATTTAGCTGCGGTGAGACCTGCTCTGCTGTAAAAGCATTATTTTCTCAGTGAGCATGGACAACAGTTAGAGTGTCGTCTTTTAAGATTCCCTGCACTCCACTTATGGTGGCAAAAGCAGTGCCTTGACTGTAATCATAAAAGTGATTACAGCTTCATTGCTTTGACATCATGTAGGATGCTTCCTCCATCTGCTGTGGTCAGCATTAAGTAACAGATTTCTCAGTTTCTAGGAAGAGTCTAGCAAACAATCACCTTGCTCCTTCTCTTGCATTTATTCATCACTGCTATGCTGCTATACAGACAGGTAGTCTGTTTATGATTCAACAATTCAATGGGACATCAAGTAAATAACAAAGCAAAACTAACTACCGAAAGCACTATAAGGGCCAGAGATTAGCTTGGATCAAAACAGGTATTCTCCTAGCATTGTTTACAAACGAGTCAGCATGTGAAACAGAAGGCACAATGTAGTTTGTGCCTTGTTTTGGGCATGCCCGGAAGAAGGAAATTCTGATTTCACATACGGGAAAAGAAATGTTGACATTTGAATGAGATTGTTCATACCCCAGTAAAGGTTGCTTTGAAAGGTTGTGGAAGTCCTGTTAGGAAACATGGCTTTACAAGTCCTTTCCACCAGGAGACAACAGCTGCAGAACATCTGGGTGTGCCAGTGTTGAGAGCACCAGCAAAGATCAAAGTGGAGAAGTTGGTGAACAATGGCAGTGGCCTGGCGGAGGGCAAGTGGGGTGCTGGCTGTGGGACCAGGGGAGTCCTGACTGATTTAGGAGGCGTGTGATGGTCTGTGCCAGCAAGCAGAATAGTGCTGTGGCCTTGGCACACTGCTAATACTGGAATTCAGTGGGGTCACTGGGCAGGCTGAGTGTGTGAGCTGCTGGAGGGACCCAGGTTGCCCACATGTAAACATCCAGTCTCACTCTTGCCAGCCACAGAAAGGAGCAGGATGTGGCTGCTGGCGATGCCTGTCACGTATATGTAGTGTATATGTGTGCTATCCCAGCCTGCTGGGAACGCTTCTTCTTTGGGACTGCTTGGGCTGAGGGAGAGAAAGCAGTGGTAGTTTCTGAGGTTTCGAGTTTGCTCGAGTTTCTCAGGCTGTTTCTGGAGCCACCCAGAGTTCTCTTCCTTGAAGCATTTCAAGTCCTGCTAATTTTCAAAATTCAAACAGACACAGCCCTAAGCTAGTTGATCTGACTTCAGAGCTATTCTTACGCTGAGCTGTTGGATGATCTGATCTCCTGAGATGTCTTCCATCTCAGTTTATGACCTGGTTCTTGTGAAAAGTAGGATCTTTTAGCCTGGAGAAGAGAGGTTTCTGGAGAGACAGTATTGTGGCCTTTGAATATGTAAAGAGGGTATAAGACAAATGGAGAAAGACTTTTTAGGAAAGTTTGCAGAGACAGGATAAGGGGCCATGCTTTCAAACTGAGACTAGGTTTAGATGGGCTAAAAGGAAAAACTTTTCTACAATGAAGCTGGTGAGACACTCAAACGGGTGTTCCAGAGAAGTTGTGGATGCCCCATCATTGAGAGTGCTCCTTATCAGTTTGGCTAGTCTTGAGCAATTTGATCTACTGTAAGATCTACCTGGCAAGGAAGTTGGACTACATGATCTTTAATCACAGACTGTTGTATGATTCCGTGGAAGACAGAATGCAGTAAAGTTCATATTTCAGATTTTGGCGCAGACATATTTATTTTTTCTCACTTTATGCATCATTGCAATGACAACTTGTTAGCTTCTGAAATGATTAGCTGAGATTGATTTCCTTCCTTAGTTTCATTTTCTCTGTTATTCCTTCACTCTTGGACTTTTTTTTTCACTAGATTCCCTCTTTCAGTAAACTGCCCTTAAGTATCACTTTGCTCCCCACCTGGCTTTTTTTTTTTTTTTTCAATGACACCTTTTCACTGGTTCGTTTTGGGCCTTTGCTGCTTGAAGTCCAGCAGCCTCCTTGTCTGAGCATTACGGAGCTTTCTTTACAGCTTCATCACTATGCAAAAAGCCATAAATTACTGTGTTCCATCTCACATACCATCAAGTATCACACTAATATTCCCTCTGCTGAATAGCTGGTTGGTTTACATAGACCAGCCAAATACCAGGAAATCCAGATGGCAGCAAGAATCTTGTAGACTACTCCCGCTGTTCATTTAAATTCTGGAGAAGTCACGTGAGGTATCACATTCTCTTGAAAGAAGTGTCTATCATCTCGGACATTCTAGAATGGGCTATTAATATTGTCATGAGTTTCTGGCTAGACTTTTTAGTATGCAAATTCAAATTCAAATGATCTGAAATGATAGAACTTCAAGAAATTTTTTTTCCCAGAATCGAAGTATGATGGAGTTCCATAGGGAGAATCTTAATCTTAGTTATTCTATTCCATCTCACATCATGGCTGGGGGAAGGGAGAAGGGAGTATCTTTGGGGGACAATGGGTTCCGGTGTAGTCAGTAAGCTGGGCAGAGGAGCCATCAGGTATTTTCTGTTGTTGGGCGGTGGGGGGGGGGGGGATTCGTGTGAACTCTTCCTTTCTTGTACCCTGCCACTAGTATTGTTGCTAAAATTGTTTGTTTTCTCATCCAAGTGACAAAATCAGCACACTTAATGAGGGATGAAGAGGGAGCAGCGACCTCAGAACAGGAGGAAGAAGAAGCAGAGCCTGCTGTCCTCCAGAAGAAAAAAACACTACCAGCCAATTTTGCATCATCTGTGAACTTCCTGGGCGTGTACTCTATCCCCTTGTCCAGATCACTGAGCAAGATATTAAACAGGACTGGGCCCAAGACTGAGCCTTGGGGACCAGCTGGATGAACTCTATTTCCCACCACTCTGTGGGCCTGGCCATCACCCAGTTTGTCACCCAGCAAACAGCCCACCCATGCAAACCATAAGCAGACAGTTTCTTCAGGAGAATGATGTGAGACTCATTGCAAAAAGGATCAGGGAGATGCCTAGGAAGAGTCTCAGGTGAATCCAGGAGACTATAGTGGAGGACTATTCAGTTTTCCAATCAATTTGCTTAAAAAACTCTACAAAACCGTAATAAACAAACAAACAAACAAACAAACAAACAAACAAAAAAAGCAGACCAAACAAACACACAGAACCCCCCAACCAATAATCCCCAAAGAGACAAAAAAAGCCCCCAAAAAAGCCCACCAAAAAACCCACCCAAAACTGAAAAAAAACCCCAAACCCAACACAAAAAATCAGGGTGAAGGTTTTTAGTAACTTTAAAAATAACAAAACAAAACAAAACAAAAAAAAACCCCAGAAAGTCACATTTCTAAAGGTGCTGTCCCAGCCTCTTCTCTCAGCAGGGAGGACATCCTGAAGTGGAGCCAGTTGGAAGAAAGCGGGACAGGGCAGCACCTGGGCCATTGTCTCAGGACGGCCCTGTGGCTGCCCCATTGCCAAAACCTGGACACATAAATCAAACACAGGTATGCACATGTGCTTAGACACAGCAAAAATTATATTTGTCTGAAAAGAATACTGGTCCATTTCTATCACTGGAAAGAGCATAATGCCTCGTCTCAGCTTTCTTTTCAGTCATTACAAATGTTTCGAAAATAAAGGAGTGCAGAAAATGGAAATATCCAAGATCAACATGAGGACCAGTAACAAAGATTCCATTTTTGAAACTGCATTGGGAATCCTCTGCAGAAATTGACTCAGAGCTCTAAGATTTACAAAAAAGACCAAGAGGACTGGAGTCAATACAACACAGTGTCTGGAGACTTCAGCTGGTTACCTTGATTTCTCAAATATGATGGAGAAAGCACCTTAGCAACTACAGCTGCCAGTTCTCTCAGGGCCCTGACATGCCTCTGGGTGGGTCCCATGGTCTTGCATGCTCAGGTTCCTCAAGTGGTCTGAAAGCTGACCTGCTACTATGGGTTAGAATCAAGTCCACCAGTCCAATAACCTGAGAGATGTGGAAATAGTGACTGGCAGTAAAAATTGAGACCAACACTTGTTGAGTACCTCAGCCTTCTCCTTGTCTGTTGTCACTAGTCCTGTCTGGCTTATGGGGGTGGGGGGGGGGGGGGGGGGGAATAGGGGAGGTGTGATAGGTTTCTTTTCATCTTCCTTTTCCCACTGAAATACCCGTAGGTGCCTTTATTATTCTTAGTTTTGGCATGCTTTTCCAAATTCAGCTTCAACTGAGCCTTAGCTATACTGATCCCATCCTCACACACTCATGTGTTACCACTGTATTTTTCCCATGATTTGTCTCGCTGTGTATTGTCTGCATATTACCTACTTGCATCACATCTATTAATTTTCAATAACCTTCTGGCTTTAACTTGTTTTCAAAAAAAACCCTTTTTGAACCTTTCCACCTCAGAAATTCACCTGGGAAACCCCAAATCCCCCAAATTCACCCCGAAGTCCCCCCTGGGACGCTCAGCACTCACCTGGCAACTCCCAAAAGCCCACAAATTCACCCCAAAATTCACGGGGGACCCCCAAATCCCAGGGCTTCACCCCAAAATCCCACCTGCAACCCCCAAAACCCCTCAAATCACCCCCAAGACCCAGTCCCCCCAACACCTCCCAAATTCACTCCAAAATGTCTCCAATCCCCCTCAAAACCCTCCCAGATACCCCCAAATCCACCAAATTCACTCCCAGACCCATCTGGGACTCCCAAAAATCACCAAAATTCCCCGGAAAATCCACCTGCATCCCCCCAAATTCATCCCAAAATTCTCCCACGACTTCCAAATGCTCACCTGGATACCCCAAAATCGACAGAATTCACCCCAAAATACGTCTGGCATTCCCAAAACTCACCTGAGAACCCTAAAATTCACACGTATACCCTAAAATTCACCAAATTCACCCCAAAATTCCCCTGAGATCCCTAGAATTCCACAAATTCCCCCTAAAATTCAACTGGGACTCCCCACATTCCACAAATTCACCCCAAACCTCGCTACCCGGGATCCCCCAAAATTCCACAAATTCTCCCCCAAAATCAACCTGGGACCCCTCAAAACTCACCTGGATCTCCCCAAATCCCCGCCCCGCCCCGCCCCCCCCAATTCACTTGATTGGGCACTCCCAAATCCCCAGAATTCAACCCAAAATTCACCTGGGACCCCAAAAACCTCCAAATTCGCTCCAAAATGATTGGCAACTTTACACACTCCATTTTCCCACAAAAGGATCTAGAGCCCTGTGCGCTTCGTATACAAACTAAATGCAAAAAAACTTTCTATTCATTCTCAGCAAAAAGACTTCCTATTCCTCCTTCTTTTGGACAAAACTGCCTTCACTTTCAAACTTATTCTCTTGCTCACTTACCTGCATAATGCTTAGTCCCTGTTCTGCATGCTCATTTTCTTCACTTTTACAAGGAATCCTCTCCTCATCTTCTTCTTCCTCTGCTTCTTCCATTTCCTGTGCCAAGATCACCCGTTTCTCTGTTAGATTTCTTTCTCCAGCTGATTTTTTGACAACTGTCCCTATCTTCTGGCACCGCTCGCTCGAGAGAGGCGATTGTCCCGCTCTGCTCTGGGCTGGGACTGCGCTCTCTTCAAGCCCTGGGGGCAATTTTGGATGCCACAGCGTCAGAAAGACCTCAGGCTATTGGAGAAATGTCCAAAGGAGGGACACAGGGATAGCGAAGAGGCTGGAGGGAAAGCCATACAAAGAGTGGCTCAGGGCATTTGGTTCAGCTGCAGAGAGGACACTGAGCTCACACCTCACTTGGGACCTCTCAGCTCCTCCCAAGGGCAGCACAGGGACAGCTTTGCTCTCTGCTCTCTGCGACCAGGGACAGGAGCCAAGGGAATGCCAGGAGCTGTGTCAGGGGACGATTAGGCTGGCTATCAGGGAAAGGTTTTTTTCCTCAGAGGCTGGTCGGGCACTGAATAGGTTCTCCAGGCAATGGGCACAGCCCCAAGGCTGCCAGAGATCCAGGAGCGTTTGGCCAATGCTCTCAGGGATGCAGAGGGTGGGACTGTTGGAGTGTCTGTGCAGGGCCAGGAGTTGGACTTTGACGATCCCTAGGGGTCCCTTCCGACTCAGGAAACTCTTACCATTTTCCCCTCTTTCCTCTCCTTGCACAATGCTCTCAGCTTACTGTTCCACCGCATGCTCCACTTCTGAAACCTCCGCTACTTCTTTCCAGTTCAAGCACAGTTCTACTGGTTACAATCCAAAGATAGACAGATTGAAAAACAACCAAAAAGAAACACCTGTTTGGAATGTCGTGGTCTTATCTGCATCTCCAGCTATGAAGTCGATTGTGCCTTGCAAGTTCTAAAAGCAAAACAACAACAACAAAAAACACCCACCACACCGTTTTAACATAGGGATTTGCCTTCTTCTAAGAAATCCATATCCCTTCTCAAAATGGATCTATTTCAGGAAGAGATCATCTTGAATAGATCACTTACTACCTAAAGAACCTGGAACACTCAAATCCGTAATGATAAGCCTGTTACCTTGTCGTTTTCTGTTCCAAAGGCAAATGCATTTGCTCAAGTGCCGTTTGTAACAAGGACAGAGCTCAAAGTGTGGCTCTGAGAAATGTTTTGGTTTCCCTCTCCTATCTCCATCAAAAGCACTTTCTTCAATGGCTGAAACAATACTTGATACAGTCTGAATTTTAAAGGTCATGAAAATTTTCTCCAAAGTGAAAAATTAATATAGCAGTCAGGTTTGAAACCAACGGGAATTTTTGTTTTACCTGTTTGAAGATTCCCTTCACACTAAAATGCTGGCTGATGGATACCTAGAAGAAATCAATTCCCACAAAATGCTTCTGGGTAAGCCATTACGTCATCCATTACAATTTGCTTCAGTGTCCCGTTCCTGTCCAATTGAAGGTCCCTGTTTAAGAGACTCAAGTGCGGAGAGAAATAAAATTAAATATGACTACAGTGCCTTTAAATCTAAATCGAACTTCCTGATCAATCTCATAAAACCTTTAGGCTAAATGTTGCCATTGATCTGTTTCTACTGAACACAATCACGTCCTGGCTTGTTAGAGATTAGTTCATTACAAAGAAAGAAACGCAGAGAAGTTAAAATATTTCCAAAGAAGCATTTGACATCCTTCCTTTTGGATGGGGAACCACACCAACACTGCTTACATAAGAGGTCAAATGACTGTCTTCCATGTTAGTTCTGCACTGTGCTCAGCGGAGCCTTTCTGGTTTATTTGCCTTTGACTTGGACATAAAGCTGAGTCTTGATTCAAGAAAAATCAATATTCACACTTGTTTTCATTTACACGGACATTGGCTTGGTCTCCTAAACAAAGAGAATGATGGGGAATTTTTGTACGAGTTCAGATAGGTAACATTCTCTTTCCGCAACCTGGCATTGTATTTTCACTTGGTCTGTTACCTCTGGCTTTGTTTTAACGGCTCAAATTATTAGGAAGAGTATCAAACCTCCAGCTCTAACCACAGTCCCACTGCGAGGTGTGTGAAGGTATGTGCATCTGCCCCTCAGGTCCACACTGCTCTTCTAATGTGCCTCTGATCGAGCAGGTAGGAAAGACCTCCTGGGTGTGTGAACAGTGCTGCTTCCTCTACGGCTTCAGAGCTGCTGCTAAGATCTTCAGGAAGGAGAGCGGTATTGTACCCATTTTTAGATGGTTTTCAAAGTTGCCGGTGCTTGGCTGTCTTAAACGTCTGAGTTCCTAGAACTTTGAATGAGATCAAATCTATGAGTGAAGAGATGATGGTGCAGACCAACTTCTGATTCCGGTGATCCAAGAATCTGCACTACTACTTTTACCTTCTGAATAAGGCATGGATGTGACGGTATGCACAGTAATACTGATGTGCTATGGTTTTTGAATGATAGCAGTCTTCCTTTGTCCCATTCCTAAACCGTGGGCATTATTTGCCTTAACCTTGTTCAGTAGGGACATTATTCTATATTCTTACATGAAGTGAAAAGCACTCTTTTTCCATACCTTCACACAACAGCATTAAAACAAGGCCTAAGTAGTACAACCAATGTTCAAAGATGCTCTACCTTTTAAGTTTACAAAACATACCAAATTCATACCTTGTTCTAAGTTGATCTCAAGAAGAAAGGGTGTTCTCCAAATACTCCTTCAGCTCTTCCTCACAGCTCACCGTTTGCCTTTTTTCTAAGATTGTATCCAGATCACTTTCATCATCTAAGGCCACATAAAAAAGCTAGTAAAAATGGTTTCGTAGATACTAAAATCTCCCCAGCTCTTTAGGATTCAAGGAAGTTAATTATGCACATATCTTCTACACCCAGAAGAGAAAGCTACCTCAGCAAAACTCATCGCCTATGAAAATCTTCCTAGATAATGAACACCTCTGACACTGCCACCCCAAGTTGGTGTTCTGAAACAATGAGAACCTCACATCCAATCAGACTCTAGACCTGCACAAGATCACGTCATAGCAACTTGCAGCCACTTTCTACAGAAAGCAGCAGTGATCTCTATCGCTGTTGCCATACCAACAATAAGACAGGACTGTCCATTCAGCGTGAATCAAGCAGTTAGCAAAAATGCACCTGACAGAATGAAACTGAAGAGGAGAAATTCCCATCTAAAAGTCAAAGATTACATTTTTAATTTTATAGCAGGTATTTTGAATTTCAGAGGGCTCTTTGCATTAAGAAGTCCTGTCTTTATAGCACACCCTTGTTTTTATGTTTCTACCTGGATTATGGCCATTTAGCCGTCTCCTTCAAATCACTCCAAAGAAAAACATTCAAGTGAACAAGTTCTTTCTAAACTGCTGGAAGGTGAAATGAATGAGTAAGAGGATATGTAACATGATAAAAGGCTGCCTGGAATTTTACGACTGGTATCCAACATGGCGTCTTCTATCTGGAGAGTAAAAAAAAATCAGTCTCCAAGTAAACTGGTAAGAATGCGGATTCTCAAAACTTCTGTTTATTCTGGCACCATAAAGCACCAAATCACATTCTATAATTTATCCCTTTAGAAACAACTGCCCGACTTTTTTTATGTATAGAAAAGATTGGAAGACATTTGGGAGATCATTTCCAGCTCTTCCTGAAGTCTGATCTTAAGCAGACTGGGCCATACGTCATTCATCGCTATCCTATGTATTTCAGATAGAAATGATCATAAAAATACAATCTATTTCTATTACAAATAATAAACACAAGAATTATGAACACTTCCACATGAAACTCTTCCACACCAAACTGTTTCTCTGGAGTGTTTTGTCACACTATGGACCTCTTTCTAAGGTGACATCAATAGCCTACCACGCAGAAGGCATTGCAGGTGGGAGCACAGGAAGAACAGACTAATCCCAAGGAGTGATGAAGATATATGTCATCAAATAAAAGAAACGTACATCCACGTGCTCCACTTCTTCTTCAAACCTACATTTTCGTTTCTCAGTCATCTGAAGCATGTTGGAGTGCACAACTTCAGCATCTTCTGCTGTGCAAATGTTCACATCCAACAGGGTCATCTGAAGGAAAAGAAGAACAAATTATTGACATGCACAGAAGAAATACTGTGTGGCTTTCAGAGAGCCTGGCTAAACGTAGTGTTTCTTTTCTTGTGATGGACAGAGATAGATTCAGCCTCCCACATGCCATATTAGATTACTAAACAATACCATCTGGTTGGACACAAAGGGAGAAATTGAGGCAGAGGTGGAATTTCTTTCCCAAGATAAGACAGATTTAGCACAAGGGCTGAGGCTCCTTGCATCTTCCACATTCATGTAGGACAGCACTCCCTTCATTACTGGCATTTGTTACGGCTTTTCCACATTTCAAGCACAAATACCAACTACTACTGTGAAACCAAACGGATGGCTTACTTTTTGAACAGAGTAAGGCGGAGGTTAAAAAGGAATTCCACTTGTGATCTCACTGTCTGGTGCATCTTTACTCTCTCTAATGACACATTGGACCACGGCTATCACAGCCAAAAGCTGTGGCACTCAACTTGCACATCTGCCCTTTCTCCTGACATTTGCCCTCGACCAGCTCATACTGGATGCTCATTTTCTCCACGCACTCCACATTAGGGCTGTCTGAATGATACGGAACAGACCACAGTCAAAATTCCCATCTTTCACAGTGCAGTGTGACATGGAAACATGACAGAGGCCATGTGCTGAATCTCAGCACACGGAACAGATGCCAGCAGTGCCTACAGACACCAGACATTACCAGCCAAAGAAATCAAGACATTTTCATACACAGCTGTTTATCATTATGCTTCAAAGTAGCAAGGTACTTAACAATCGCTACCAACTTCTTTGCTACCATACAGGCTACAAACATCCCAACTGGATGTGCTCTGGAGCAAGAGAAGGCAGACACAGAGCGGGAAGGCATGCTGCAAGGACACAGAGAAAGGAAGTATCTCCAATACTTCCCCTCTTCTTCTCATACTTCCCCTCTTCTTCTCCAGGAGTTAAAAAGGAGTATTTTTGTATGACTGAGAAGGGATCCACGTCAAAATTAACATTTGATTTCCCCCAGATTCATTCTAACCGAGCCAGTTCCTGCTAGATCTCCCCATGCACAGGTGTTTGTACTGGCCAAAGGAAAGCCATGCCACAGGCAGCTTCTTTGGCTCTTACTGCCACCTCCAAGCAACTGAGAAGGTATGTGGCAACACACGGAACAAAGAATAGAGCAAACATGCACTCTCAAAGCAACCGTCTGCCTCATCGTTGCCCAGGAGAAAAGAAAATATTGCTTGAATTCCAGACTGTTCTTAGGATTTCCCGACCTACCTAGACTTTTGTTTCAATTCTCCAGAGTTCTGCACCATTCGTTTCCATCAGATTTGGCACGTGTTGGAGGCAACAGGGTGCTATCAAAGCAGGAAACAAGAGTCAGGTATCCTAAAATACAAACCAGTCAGTACTTCAAATATAAAATTATGAATCCGAATATCCATACTACTGGGCGTTCTTTTATTTACAGCCATCTTGGCAATGAAAATAAACCTGAGATTGTTGTTGTTCAAGGCCAACTGTTTACTGCCCGATAAGGAACTAACTGTCATCTACCTGGTTCCTACATCCACCGTAAAAAACCTCCCTGTAAAGATCGTAATGCATTGCACCCACACCAATGTGTCTTGTGTTCAGGATGGATATTCAAACGTAGCAACGTTAGATTTCTATCCAGACTCCTCTCTTCATTTATTCCGCAAATAAAATCCCACGCCATGGAGAAAAAAATGCCTTGACAAAAACACCAAGTTCTAGCTCTCCACCCCTCTTTGCCCATTTCTGCTATGTTTCGAGATTTACTTCTGCATTCCTCCATTTTTAGAGCCTGATCGCCACCTATTAAGTGTAGCTGGGGCACTGAAAATCAAGAATGCATTTTTTCCATTCAAAAGAGCTGTACAGAAATAGATGTAGACCCTGCCTTACTGCTGCATTTAGCAATCACACATTGACAGGAAGCAAAGTGCATTTTGTAGCCAAGTCCTTCATTAACTCCAGCAACAATTGTTTTCCTTTATGCTATACCCTCTTTTGCCATACCCGATATATTGCAAAACCTTCAGTCTCTCTTCACTGAGTACCATCTGCTCCTTTATCAACTTTTCCATTTCCATATTCACAGTTGGGGGATTCTGTATTTCTTCACTTGCCATAAATTCTCTGCAGGATGGAAAGTAGATATGTAGAATGGAATCACATGATATATGTGATATCATACGTGGTATCACGTAGAAAGAAAAAATGATCAAGTATTACTTTAACAGAAACCAAAAGTGAACACTAGCCTCTTGGTGTTGCTCATTGTCCAAAAGAAGACTGCCAAATTTCTGACCTGAAACTCTGAACTCCACACTTCTTTTGCATGAGCTTCCAGTCCCTTGCCATTTCAGTTGATGCCATTTTTCTTTCTCAAGCTCTGATTTCATTCGATTCAAGAGTAGCTTGGCAGTTGCCCTCTCATTATCCAGCAGTGCTCCGTTTATATTCTGTGTATTAAAAAACAAAACCAGAAGTAGAAGCAGCATACAACATGCAAAAACAAACCAAAAATTGTCTCTTCTACAGAAAATGAGGGGAGAAAAGAACACAAATGATAACCAATACCCCGTCAAGTAGAAATTTCTTCTATATTTCAGTGATTGATAGGCAGAAAAAATGAATTTCATCTGGGGAAAGAAAGACATTCTAGGAATATTCAGACTGCTATCTTGCCCCAGGTAAAACATTTACCATGGCCTTAGCGTTAATGAGCTTGTGAACATCAGCTGCCAAGAGGAAGGACATTTCCTCCAGTTTCACACAATACTTGGTCAGTACATCTGCTATCTGTGCAATCAAAGAATACAGAAAAGCAACAACAATGAAAAGTAGAACTCAAATATCAATTTCCCAAGTTAAAAATCTACATGAACAAGACAATTTTTCCATTCAAGTGAATTCGATTTAATTAATTCATTAACTACATAAGTAGCATTCTCACGTTCAAGAGTAGAATTCAAAGAATCGACGTTGCTTCTTCTGAGACATTGAAGCCTGAGTAGATCCCAACTTCAAATCTAGTAGGACGCCATGAAAGCAATACCTGCTACATTTAGTACATGTAAACTACAAAGAACATCTAGAACAGCTCTAAAAGATGCACAAACCCATGAACTTTGAAGGAGACGCTAGCAAGAAATGTGGAAATAGGCTTTATCTGCCCAGTGCTTTTCCCAAAAGCACGGGCACTCCTTGGCGTCAGTGAGAGTCTCTGTCTCATTACTCAGCAGCTGGCTTAGGGTAAAAAAGGATGCATGCAATCACTTCATTCCTGTTCATGACATAAACTTACTGCATCATCATGGAAGCCATTTACTTGGAAATATAGCCTAAAAAATAGGTGTCAGACTGGGTACATATCTAGATTGCTATGAGCAAAACCAATTTCTTTTTAACAGGAAAGCCATACAATATGCCTGCCATGGCAAATATTAGTCTACTAGCCCTGCACTTCAACGGGCAGTGAGCAGTTCATGACACCAAGTTTACGTTTGGCAAGGAGACAGTCTATTTATTACAAGCCCCTAGTTCTAGAACCAAGAATTCAGGAGTTGCTCATTCCCAATGAAAATCTGTCCATTTCATACCTTTGGGGTTTTATGCTTCTGTTCTTTACCTGTCTTGAGTGTGGCTTTCTTGTGAAGTCACTGATGGGTGTTTTTCCAACACATTTCTGCTGATTACACGGTAATTGCGTGGCATCAGCAGACATCTCTGAATGTCTCTTGAAAGTATGCTTTTTACTCTTCCTAGAGGACCTTGTCTTCTTCTTTCCTTCACCCAAAAGGTGGGCTAAGTGAGCCTTCAAAGAACCATCATCTCAACAATTAGAATTCTTTCAAACCTACTGAATGGAGAACAGCGACAAAAAAATTTTAAAAAGACTAGTACGCGAAAGACAACAGAAGAGAAAGGTAAAATAATGAATCCTACATGCCACGTGCATAACTCTCTTCATTCAAGGCTATTTTCAAAATGAGAAAAAAAAAAAAAAAAAAGATCATCTTTTCCTCAGAGAGGAAAAGTGGAGTAACTGGATTGTGTTGCCTTGCCTACAGTTACCAGAAAAGTCAACAGCTGAGTTGAAAACTCCTGAAGCTGGCTAACTACACCTCTAAATGTTTTACTACTGTGTTATGATTCTGTCTTCAGTTAATAGAACCCGATATACAACAAAGAGATGGGAGCACATGGAGATGCATTGGAGAGCCTACGCTGGAGGTAACACATTCATTTTTTACTCAAACAAATCCAAATTAGAAATGTTGAAAATTACCTGGGGCCATTTCAACAGCCAGCAAACTGACTAACATAACCAATCTTTGGCTTCTATTCAATCCTTTGCTTGTTTTACCTGGACCTTGAAGATCTGTCTGCAGCCTTCCTCTCTGCAAATATATCACACTCGTCCTATTGAGAACCCATGGCTCATCACAGCTGCTTCGCCACGCCTGCTTCCAGAAGAACTGGCAACTACAAGCTGGGAGCCAAGAGATACAACACTTCACTTGGAAAAGGGCCTTCCATGAATCCTAGAATCCCAGAATGGTTTGGACTGGAAGCGACCTTAGAGACAAATTATCTTCTTCCCACATCCTGACACGGGCAGGGACACTTTTCCACTAGTCCAGGTTGCTCCATGTCCGCTCCAGCCTGGCCCTGGACGCTTCCTGCCATGGGGCTCCTACACAGCCTCTTTGAGCAACATGTGCCTCAGCACCCACCCAAGGAAGAATTCCTTTCCAATATCCCATCTATCCCAGCCCTCTGGCAGTTTGAAGCTATTCCCCCTTGTCCTGCGAGTCCAGACCCTTTTCCAAAGTCCCTCCCCAGCTATCTTGGAGCCCCAGCAGGCACTGCAAGGGGCTCGAAGATCTCCCTGGAGCCTTCTGTTCTCCAGATTGGACACCCTCAGCTCTCCCAGACTGTCCTAGAGCAAAGAAGCTCCACCTTTCAAAGCACCTTAGACGCCTCCTACCGGCCAAACTCGATGGCAACGCTGGCCTTCCGGGCCCTACGGATATCGCTTCCGGTGTCGCTCGGAGTCACTCCCGGCTCTCTTCCCGCCCAACATGGGGCCCTCAGGCGATGCCGCTCCTACGCCACTTCTGCCGCTGTCAGACCAACGGGGGGGCGGGGGGCCAGCCCAGACTCATCCACAATCCACACTGTCCTCGGCGGCTGCTGCGGGCTCATGGCGGCCCACACACCCGGAAGCAGAGCTCCGAACACAGAGGATCATAGACCCACATTTTGTTCGCCTCTGCACAAGGCAGGCCAGTCTTGCCATGCCCGGACTTTTCAGTTCAGCACGAGAATGAGAATACACCTGCGCCATGGGGGAGGAAACCTCTAAAGACTCCCTCATACGTGGTCGCTCAACTTAATGCCTAGGCACTTGCCATTCCTAAGGCTACACTAAAGCCTTTTTTACCTTGCGGGTAAGAAATGCCGTTGTTCTCGTGTGCAGCTAAAGGCGCAGCACAGGCAGGCCGGGGCAAAAGCTGGGGCAGAGCCCTTCCTCACACCTTCGCTGTGCTGTACTCCATGCAGCTAGAGCGAAGCGAGAAGGACGCGAGGAAGAAAAAGGCGTTCTTAAAGTAGCACCCTGGCAGCAGCCCTGAAAAGGCGCATAACACACGGCGTCTCGCTGCCCTCCGTTCTACATACTCGCAGCTCCCTCTGCCGACTTGCAAAAGTTGCTACCAGAGCAGAGGCGGCCAGATTGAAGAGGCAGTGCCTAGGTTCACCTTCTCCTTACTGCACGTAAGCCACGTCCAGCTCCTCGCTGCACTCTGGATTTCCCTTCTCCGAGGCACTTACCGTGGTGCTGTGTGCAACTCGGCGCCTAGAAGCGACCGCCAATGCTTTCACAGCGGGCTGCAAGGGAACCAAGGAGCAGCACAAGCAGCAGTGCTTCAGCTTGCTCCTTCCGACTGCTAAGGGCACTTGGGAAGGCAAGCGAGAGTCAACCACCTTCCTCTCCTAGTAGCCTGTAACGTGGTGCACACAAGCACGGGACTAGTGCCGCTTCGTTCACCGCCCTCGCCCAAGCGTGGAGCCGCTTTCACTTGCCGGCGGCCAGAAGCCACTGCAAGGGCGCCACACAACCACAAGTGCGCCGGCAGCCAAGAGCTAGAGAACGCTGCTTCTGCCCAAGCCCGCCTAGGGCGTGCACCTTTGTTCTCAGAGCTCCGTGCAACAGTCTGCCTCTCTCGCAGTTCGAATGGAAAACGAAAGCTTTTCGCCTACGCCCGTCACAGAGATCCGTTGCCAGGACGAGAATGCCTTGTGGCCGGAGCTCGCCCCCGCCGCGAGGAAACTGCTATTAGCACCGCGTTGCAGGGCCACGTCTCGCTTCTTGACTACGTGCTCAGCGCTCTCCGAATTCGCCGCTAGCTCCACGGTCTTTCTCAGCTGCAAGTAGCAGCGCTCACAGTACATAGAGCTTCGCAAGGACCGAAGACCCGGAGGGAAGTATCGCACTCGAAAATGTGCCAGGATAGAGACGTTCTACACTGAGTAGAGACACAGACAGACAGAGAGTTCTACACTGCCCCTTCTCGTCGGCCATCTTGTGCTCTGCTGCCTCTGCTGTGACGAATAGGTCCTTGAAAGGCGAGCGACAGCGGCTCTCCAGGCACTGAAAAGTCTAGTCCCTAGGGACTTTTCGATGTAAAACTTTTTCCACCTCCAAAAATACATGGGTAAGTCCTAAAAGTTTTGGTTTTCTTAAGAATAGTTTCGCCCAAGTTTTGCTGTTCTAAACACCCATGGTTTCAGTCTTCACTTAACTGCTTGTTTCTGTCTTTTTGGCTAGTGGCAATCTAATTCTAAGGTAACTAGATGTGTTGGAAATCCATAAATTACATCTCAAGTTAGGTGGGAAAATTGGCTCGGAAGAAAATGGAATTGAGAATTTGGAAAGAATCCAGAGTGAGCTGATGTCACAATCCGAGATTCCCTTGGGTTCCAAATCCTTTCATTTGTGTTTTTGTGGGCTTTTTGAAGGCGGTGTACAGTTGAAGCCATGATTTAGCTGCGGTGAGACCTGCTCTGCTGTAAAAGCATTATTTTCTCAGTGAGCATGGACAACAGTTAGAGTGTCGTCTTTTAAGATTCCCTGCACTCCACTTATGGTGGCAAAAGCAGTGCCTTGACTGTAATCATAAAAGTGATTACAGCTTCATTGCTTTGACATCATGTAGGATGCTTCCTCCATCTGCTGTGGTCAGCATTAAGTAACAGATTTCTCAGTTTCTAGGAAGAGTCTAGCAAACAATCACCTTGCTCCTTCTCTTGCATTTATTCATCACTGCTATGCTGCTATACAGACAGGTAGTCTGTTTATGATTCAACAATTCAATGGGACATCAAGTAAATAACAAAGCAAAACTAACTACCGAAAGCACTATAAGGGCCAGAGATTAGCTTGGATCAAAACAGGTATTCTCCTAGCATTGTTTACAAACGAGTCAGCATGTGAAACAGAAGGCACAATGTAGTTTGTGCCTTGTTTTGGGCATGCCCGGAAGAAGGAAATTCTGATTTCACATACGGGAAAAGAAATGTTGACATTTGAATGAGATTGTTCATACCCCAGTAAAGGTTGCTTTGAAAGGTTGTGGAAGTCCTGTTAGGAAACATGGCTTTACAAGTCCTTTCCACCAGGAGACAACAGCTGCAGAACATCTGGGTGTGCCAGTGTTGAGAGCACCAGCAAAGATCAAAGTGGAGAAGTTGGTGAACAATGGCAGTGGCCTGGCGGAGGGCAAGTGGGGTGCTGGCTGTGGGACCAGGGGAGTCCTGACTGATTTAGGAGGCGTGTGATGGTCTGTGCCAGCAAGCAGAATAGTGCTGTGGCCTTGGCACACTGCTAATACTGGAATTCAGTGGGGTCACTGGGCAGGCTGAGTGTGTGAGCTGCTGGAGGGACCCAGGTTGCCCACATGTAAACATCCAGTCTCACTCTTGCCAGCCACAGAAAGGAGCAGGATGTGGCTGCTGGCGATGCCTGTCACGTATATGTAGTGTATATGTGTGCTATCCCAGCCTGCTGGGAACGCTTCTTCTTTGGGACTGCTTGGGCTGAGGGAGAGAAAGCAGTGGTAGTTTCTGAGGTTTCGAGTTTGCTCGAGTTTCTCAGGCTGTTTCTGGAGCCACCCAGAGTTCTCTTCCTTGAAGCATTTCAAGTCCTGCTAATTTTCAAAATTCAAACAGACACAGCCCTAAGCTAGTTGATCTGACTTCAGAGCTATTCTTACGCTGAGCTGTTGGATGATCTGATCTCCTGAGATGTCTTCCATCTCAGTTTATGACCTGGTTCTTGTGAAAAGTAGGATCTTTTAGCCTGGAGAAGAGAGGTTTCTGGAGAGACAGTATTGTGGCCTTTGAATATGTAAAGAGGGTATAAGACAAATGGAGAAAGACTTTTTAGGAAAGTTTGCAGAGACAGGATAAGGGGCCATGCTTTCAAACTGAGACTAGGTTTAGATGGGCTAAAAGGAAAAACTTTTCTACAGTGAAGCTGGTGAGACACTCAAACGGGTGTTCCAGAGAAGTTGTGGATGCCCCATCATTGAGAGTGCTCCTTATCAGTTTGGCTAGTCTTGAGCAATTTGATCTACTGTAAGATCTACCTGGCAAGGAAGTTGGACTACATGATCTTTAATCACAGACTGTTGTATGATTCCGTGGAAGACAGAATGCAATAAAGTTCATATTTCAGATTTTGGCGCAGACATATTTATTTTTTCTCACTTTATGCATCATTGCAATGACGACTTGTTAGCTTCTGAAATGATTAGCTGAGATTGATTTCCTTCCTTAGTTTCATTTTCTCTGTTATTCCTTCACTCTTGGACTTTTTTTTTCACTAGATTCCCTCTTTCAGTAAACTGCCCTTAAGTATCACTTTGCTCCCCACCTGGCTTTTTTTTTTTTTTTTCAATGACACCTTTTCACTGGTTCGTTTTGGGCCTTTGCTGCTTGAAGTCCAGCAGCCTCCTTGTCTGAGCATTACGGAGCTTTCTTTACAGCTTCATCACTATGCAAAAAGCCATAAATTACTGTGTTCCATCTCACATACCATCAAGTATCACACTAATATTCCCTCTGCTGAATAGCTGGTTGGTTTACATAGACCAGCCAAATACCAGGAAATCCAGATGGCAGCAAGAATCTTGTAGACTACTCCCGCTGTTCATTTAAATTCTGGAGAAGTCACGTGAGGTATCACATTCTCTTGAAAGAAGTGTCTATCATCTCGGACATTCTAGAATGGGCTATTAATATTGTCATGAGTTTCTGGCTAGACTTTTTAGTATGCAAATTCAAATTCAAATGATCTGAAATGATAGAACTTCAAGAAATTTTTTTTCCCAGAATCGAAGTATGATGGAGTTCCATAGGGAGAATCTTAATCTTAGTTATTCTATTCCATCTCACATCATGGCTGGGGGAAGGGAGAAGGGAGTATCTTTGGGGGACAATGGGTTCCGGTGTAGTCAGTAAGCTGGGCAGAGGAGCCATCACGTATTTTCTGTTGTTGGGCGGTGGGGGGGGGGGGATTCGTGTGAACTCTTCCTTTCTTGTACCCTGCCACTAGTATTGTTGCTAAAATTGTTTGTTTTCTCATCCAAGTGACAAAATCAGCACACTTAATGAGGGATGAAGAGGGAGCAGCGACCTCAGAACAGGAGGAAGAAGAAGCAGAGCCTGCTGTCCTCCAGAAGAAAAAAACACTACCAGCCAATTTTGCATCATCTGTGAACTTCCTGGGCGTGTACTCTATCCCCTTGTCCAGAACACTGAGCAAGATATTAAACAAGACTGGGCCCAAGACTGAGCCTTGGGGACCAGCTGGATGAACTCTATTTCCCACCACTCTGTGGGCCTGGCCATCACCCAGTTTGTCACCCAGCAAACAGCCCACCCATGCAAACCATAAGCAGACAGTTTCTTCAGGAGAATGATGTGAGACTCATTGCAAAGAGGATCAGGGAGATGCCTAGGAAGAGTCTTAGGTGAATCCAGGAGACTATAGTGGAGGAAGGACGCGAGGAAGAAGAAGGCGTTCTTAAAGTAGCACCCTGGCAGCAGCCCTGAAAGGGCGCATAACACACGGCGTCTCGCTGCCCTCCGTTCTACATACTCGCAGCTCCCTCTGCCGACTTGCAAAAGTTGCTACCAGAGCAGAGGCGGCCAGATTGAAGAGGCAGTGCCTAGGTTCACCTTCTCCTTACTGCACGTAAGCCACGTCCAGCTCCTCGCTGCACTCTGGATTTCCCTTCTCCGCGGCACTTACCGTGGTGCTGTGTGCAACTCGGCGCCTAGAAGCGACCGCCAATGCTTTCACAGCGGGCTGCAAGGGAACCAAGGAGCAGCACAAGCAGCAGTGCTTCAGCTTGCTCCTTCCGACTGCTAAGGGCACTTGGGAGGGCAAGCGAGAGTCAACCACCTTCCTCTCCTAGTAGCCTGTAACGTGGTGCACACAAACACGGGAATAGTGCCGCTTCGTTCACCGCCCTCGCCCAAGCCTGGAGCCGCTTTCACTTGCCGGCGGCCAGAAGCCGCTGCAAGGGCGCCACACAACCACAAGTGCGCCGGCAGCCAAGAGCTAGAGAACGCTGCTTCTGCCCAAGCCCGCCTAGGGCGTGCACCTTTGTTCTCAGAGCTCCGTGCAACAGTCTGCCTCTCTCGCAGTTCGAATGGAAAACGAAAGCTTTTCGCCTACGCCCTTCACAGAGATCCGTTGCCAGGACGAGAATGTCTTGTGGCCGGAGCTCGCCCCCGCCGCGAGGAAGCTGCTATTAGCACCGCGTTGCAGGGCCACGTCTCGCTTCTTGACTACGTGCTCAGCGCTCTCCGAATTCGCCGCTAGCTCCACGGTCTTTCTCAGCTGCAAGTAGCAGCGCTCACAGTACATAGAGCTTCGCAAGGACCGAAGACCCGGAGGGAAGTATCGCACACGAAAATGTGCCAGGACAGAGACGTGTTCTACGTTGTCCCTTCTCGTCATGCAGTTTGTGCCTCTGCTGCTTCTGCTGTTAGGAATCGCTCCTTGAAAGACGAGCGAGAGCGTCCTTCCGGGTGCATTGCACTGAGTCGAGTGCTCGCTCGGGACTTTGCTCTCGGGGCCAAGGCAAGAGGGCGTGCTTGCCCGCAGAACCGAGAACACGCTGTTGGGCAGAGCTGCAGCTGACCGCTGGAGTTCAGCTCTCGCCGGACGGCAGAAGGCGAAGAACGAAGCCGCTTGCGAGCGGCGCAGTGCAGCGAAGAGCTCTCCGAATTCGCCGCTAGCTCCACGGTCCTTCTCAGCTGCGAGTAGCAGCGCTCGCAGTACACAGAGCTTCGCAAGGCCCGAAGACCCGGAGGGAAGTATGGCACACGGAAATGTGCCAGGACAGAGACGTGTTCTACGTTGTCCCTTCTCGTCGTGCAGTTTGTGCCTCTGCTGCTTCTGCTGTTAGGAATCGCTCCTTGAAAGACGAGCGAGAGCGTCCTTCTGGGTGCATTGCACTGAGTCGAGTGCTCGCTCGGGACTTTGCTCTCGGGGCCAAGGCAAGAGGGCGTGCTTGCCCGCAGAACCGAGAACACGCTGTTGGGCAGAGCTGCAACTGACCGCTGGAGTTCAGCTCTCGCCGGACGGCAGAAGGCGAAGAACGAAGGCGCTTGCGAGCGGCGCAGTGCAGCGAAGAGCTCTCCGAATTCGCCGCTAGCTCCACGGTCCTTCTCAGCTGCGAGTAGCAGCGCTCGCAGTACACAGAGCTTCGCAAGGCCCGAAGACCCGGAGGGAAGTATGGCACACGGAAATGTGCCAGGACAGAGACGTGTTCTACGTTGTCCCTTCTCGTCGTGCAGTTTGTGCCTCTGCTGCTTCTGCTGTTAGGAATCGCTCCTTGAAAGGCGAGCGAGAGCGTCCTTCTGGGTGCATTGCACTGAGTCGAGTGCTCGCTCGGGACTTTGCACTCGGGGCCAAGGCAAGAGGGCGTGCTTGCCCGCAGAACCGAGAACACGCTGTTGGGCAGAGCTGCAACTGACCGCTGGAGTTCAGCTCTCGCCGGACGGCAGAAGGCGAAGAACGAAGCCGCTTGCGAGCGGCGCAGTGCAGCGAAGAGCTCTCCGAATTCGCCGCTAGCTCCACGGTCCTTCTCAGCTGCGAGTAGCAGCGCTCGCAGTACACAGAGCTTCGCAAGGCCCGAAGACCCGGAGGGAAGTATCGCACACGCAAATGTGCCAGGACAGAGACGTGTTCTACGGTGTCCCTTCTCGTCGTGCAGTTTGTGCCTCTGCTGCTTCTGCTGTTAGGAATCGCTCCTTGAAAGGCGAGCGAGAGCGTCCTTCCGGGTGCATTGCACTGAGTCGAGTGCTCGCTCGGGACTTTGCTCTCGGGGCCAAGGCAAGAGGGCGTGCTTGCCCGCAGAACCGAGAACACGCTGTTGGGCAGAGCTGCAACTGACCGCTGGAGTTCAGCTCTCGCCGGACGGCAGAAGGCGAAGAACGAAGCCGCTTGCGAGCGGCGCAGTGCAGCGAAGAGCTCTCCGAATTCGCCGCTAGCTCCACGGTCCTTCTCAGCTGCGAGTAGCAGCGCTCGCAGTACACAGAGCTTCGCGAGGCCCGAAGAGCCGGAGGGAAGTATCGCACACGCAAATGTGCCAGGACAGAGACGTGTTCTACGTTGTCCCCTCTCGTCGTGCAGTTTGTGCCTCTGCTGCTTCTGCTGTTAGGAATCGCTCCTTGAAAGGCGAGCGAGAGCGTCCTTCCGGGTGCATTGCACTGAGTCGAGTGCTCGCTCGGGACTTTGCTCTCGCGGCCAAGGCAAGAGGGCGTGCTTGCCCGCAGAACCGAGAACACGCTGTTGGGCAGAGCTGCAACTGACCGCTGGAGTTCAGCTCTCGCCGGACGGCAGAAGGCGAAGAACGAAGGCGCTTGCGAGCGGCGCAGTGCAGCGAAGAGCTCTCCGAATTCGCCGCTAGCTCCACGGTCCTTCTCAGCTGCGAGTAGCAGCGCTCGCAGTACACAGAGCTTCGCAAGGCCCGAAGAGCCGGAGGGAAGTATCGCACACGCAAATGTGCCAGGACAGAGACGTGATCTACGTTGTCCCTTCTCGTCGTGCAGTTTGTGCCTCTGCTGCTTCTGCTGTTAGGAATCGCTCCTTGAAAGGCGAGCGAGAGCGTCCTTCCGGGTGCATTGCACTGAGTCGAGTGCTCGCTCGGGACTTTGCTCTCGCGGCCAAGGCAAGAGGGCGTGCTTGCCCGCAGAACCGAGAACACGCTGTTGGGCAGAGCTGCAGCTGACCGCTGGAGTTCAGCTCTCGCCGGACGGCAGAAGGCGAAGAACGAAGCCGCTTGCGAGCGGCGCAGTGCAGCGAAGAGCTCTCCGAATTCGCCGCTAGCTCCACGGTCCTTCTCAGCTGCGAGTAGCAGCGCTCGCAGTACACAGAGCTTCGCAAGGCCCGAAGAGCCGGAGGGAAGTATCGCACACGAAAATGTGCCAGGACAGAGACGTGTTCTACGGTGTCCCTTCTCGTCGTGCAGTTTGTGCCTCTGCTGCTTCTGCTGTTAGGAATCGCTCCTTGAAAGGCGAGCGAGAGCGTCCTTCCGGGTGCATTGCACTGAGTCGAGTGCTCGCTCGGGACTTTGCTCTCGGGGCCAAGGCAAGAGGGCGTGCTTGCCCGCAGAACCGAGAACACGCTGTTGGGCAGAGCTGCAGCTGACCGCTGGAGTTCAGCTCTCGCCGGACGGCAGAAGGCGAAGAACGAAGCCGCTTGCGAGCGGCGCAGTGCAGCGAAGAGCTCTCCGAATTCGCCGCTAGCTCCACGGTCCTTCTCAGCTGCGAGTAGCAGCGCTCGCAGTACACAGAGCTTCGCAAGGCCCGAAGAGCCGGAGGGAAGTATCGCACACGAAAATGTGCCAGGACAGAGACGTGTTCTACGTTGTCCCTTCTCGTCGTGCAGTTTGTGCCTCTGCTGCTTCTGCTGTTAGGAATCGCTCCTTGAAAGGCGAGCGAGAGCGTCCTTCCGGGTGCATTGCACTGAGTCGAGTGCTCGCTCGGGACTTTGCTCTCGGGGCCAAGGCAAGAGGGCGTGCTTGCCCGCAGAACCGAGAACACGCTGTTGGGCAGAGCTGCAGCTGACCGCTGGAGTTCAGCTCTCGCCGGACGGCAGAAGGCGAAGAACGAAGGCGCTTGCGAGCGGCGCAGTGCAGCGAAGAGCTCTCCGAATTCGCCGCTAGCTCCACGGTCCTTCTCAGCTGCGAGTAGCAGCGCTCGCAGTACACAGAGCTTCGCAAGGCCCGAAGACCCGGAGGGAAGTATCGCACACGCAAATGTGCCAGGACAGAGACGTGTTCTACGTTGTCCCTTCTCGTCGTGCAGTTTGTGCCTCTGCTGCTTCTGCTGTTAGGAATCGCTCCTTGAAAGGCGAGCGAGAGCGTCCTTCCGGGTGCATTGCACTGAGTCGAGTGCTCGCTCGGGACTTTGCTCTCGCGGCCAAGGCAAGAGGGCGTGCTTGCCCGCAGAACCGAGAACACGCTGTTGGGCAGAGCTGCAACTGACCGCTGAAGTTCAGCCTTCGCCGGACGGCAGAAGGCGAAGAACGAAGCCGCTTGCGAGCGGCGCAGTGCAGCGAAGAGCTCTCCGAATTCGCCGCTAGCTCCACGGTCCTTCTCAGCTGCGAGTAGCAGCGCTCGCAGTACACAGAGCTTCGCAAGGCCCGAAGAGCCGGAGGGAAGTATCGCACACGCAAATGTGCCAGGACAGAGACGTGTTCTACGTTGTCCCCTCTCGTCGTGCAGTTTGTGCCTCTGCTGCTTCTGCTGTTAGGAATCGCTCCTTGAAAGGCGAGCGAGAGCGTCCTTCCGGGTGCATTGCACTGAGTCGAGTGCTCGCTCGGGACTTTGCTCTCGCGGCCAAGGCAAGAGGGCGTGCTTGCCCGCAGAACCGAGAACACGCTGTTGGGCAGAGCTGCAACTGACCGCTGGAGTTCAGCTCTCGCCGGACGGCAGAAGGCGAAGAACGAAGCCGCTTGCGAGCGGCGCAGTGCAGCGAAGAGCTCTCCGAATTCGCCGCTAGCTCCACGGTCCTTCTCAGCTGCGAGTAGCAGCGCTCGCAGTACACAGAGCTTCGCAAGGCCCGAAGAGCCGGAGGGAAGTATCGCACACGAAAATGTGCCAGGACAGAGACGTGTTCTACGTTGTCCCCTCTCGTCGTGCAGTTTGTGCCTCTGCTGCTTCTGCTGTTAGGAATCGCTCCTTGAAAGACGAGCGAGAGCGTCCTTCCGGGTGCATTGCACTGAGTCGAGTGCTCGCTCGGGACTTTGCTCTCGCGGCCAAGGCAAGAGGGCGTGCTTGCCCGCAGAACCGAGAACACGCTGTTGGGCAGAGCTGCAACTGACCGCTGGAGTTCAGCTCTCGCCGGACGGCAGAAGGCGAAGAACGAAGCCGCTTGCGAGCGGCGCAGTGCAGCGAAGAGCTCTCCGAATTCGCCGCTAGCTCCACGGTCCTTCTCAGCTGCGAGTAGCAGCGCTCGCAGTACACAGAGCTTCGCAAGGCCCGAAGAGCCGGAGGGAAGTATCGCACACGAAAATGTGCCAGGACAGAGACGTGTTCTACGTTGTCCCCTCTCGTCGTGCAGTTTGTGCCTCTGCTGCTTCTGCTGTTAGGAATCGCTCCTTGAAAGGCGAGCGAGAGCGTCCTTCCGGGTGCATTGCACTGAGTCGAGTGCTCGCTCGGGACTTTGCTCTCGCGGCCAAGGCAAGAGGGCGTGCTTGCCCGCAGAACCGAGAACACGCTGTTGGGCAGAGCTGCAACTGACCGCTGGAGTTCAGCTCTCGCCGGACGGCAGAAGGCGAAGAACGAAGCCGCTTGCGAGCGGCGCAGTGCAGCGAAGAGCTCTCCGAATTCGCCGCTAGCTCCACGGTCCTTCTCAGCTGCGAGTAGCAGCGCTCGCAGTACACAGAGCTTCGCAAGGCCCGAAGACCCGGAGGGAAGTATCGCACACGCAAATGTGCCAGGACAGAGACGTGTTCTACGGTGTCCCCTCTCGTCGTGCAGTTTGTGCCTCTGCTGCTTCTGCTGTTAGGAATCGCTCCTTGAAAGGCGAGCGAGAGCGTCCTTCCGGGTGCATTGCACTGAGTCGAGTGCTCGCTCGGGACTTTGCTCTCGCGGCCAAGGCAAGAGGGCGTGCTTGCCCGCAGAACCGAGAACACGCTGTTGGGCAGAGCTGCAACTGACCGCTGGAGTTCAGCTCTCGCCGGACGGCAGAAGGCGAAGAACGAAGGCGCTTGCGAGCGGCGCAGTGCAGCGAAGAGCTCTCCGAATTCGCCGCTAGCTCCACGGTCCTTCTCAGCTGCGAGTAGCAGCGCTCGCAGTACACAGAGCTTCGCAAGGCCCGAAGAGCCGGAGGGAAGTATCGCACACGCAAATGTGCCAGGACAGAGACGTGATCTACGTTGTCCCCTCTCGTCGTGCAGTTTGTGCCTCTGCTGCTTCTGCTGTTAGGAATCGCTCCTTGAAAGGCGAGCGAGAGCGTCCTTCCGGGTGCATTGCACTGAGTCGAGTGCTCGCTCGGGACTTTGCTCTCGAGGCCAAGGCAAGAGGGCGTGCTTGCCCGCAGAACCGAGAACACGCTGTTGGGCAGAGCTGCAGCTGACCGCTGGAGTTCAGCTCTCGCCGGACGGCAGAAGGCGAAGAACGAAGGCGCTTGCGAGCGGCGCAGTGCAGCGAAGAGCTCTCCGAATTCGCCGCTAGCTCCACGGTCCTTCTCAGCTGCGAGTAGCAGCGCTCGCAGTACACAGAGCTTCGCAAGGCCCGAAGACCCGGAGGGAAGTATCGCACACGAAAATGTGCCAGGACAGAGACGTGTTCTACGGTGTCCCTTCTCGTCGTGCAGTTTGTGCCTCTGCTGCTTCTGCTGTTAGGAATCGCTCCTTGAAAGGCGAGCGAGAGCGTCCTTCCGGGTGCATTGCACTGAGTCGAGTGCTCGCTCGGGACTTTGCTCTCGCGGCCAAGGCAAGAGGGCGTGCTTGCCCGCAGAACCGAGAACACGCTGTTGGGCAGAGCTGCAGCTGACCGCTGGAGTTCAGCTCTCGCCGGACGGCAGAAGGCGAAGAACGAAGCCGCTTGCGAGCGGCGCAGTGCAGCGAAGAGCTCTCCGAATTCGCCGCTAGCTCCACGGTCCTTCTCAGCTGCGAGTAGCAGCGCTCGCAGTACACAGAGCTTCGCAAGGCCCGAAGAGCCGGAGGGAAGTATCGCACACGCAAATGTGCCAGGACAGAGACGTGTTCTACCGTGTCCCCTCTCGTCGTGCAGTTTGTGCCTCTGCTGCTTCTGCTGTTAGGAATCGCTCCTTGAAAGGCGAGCGAGAGCGTCCTTCCGGGTGCATTGCACTGAGTCGAGTGCTCGCTCGGGACTTTGCTCTCGGGGCCAAGGCAAGAGGGCGTGCTTGCCCGCAGAACCGAGAACACGCTGTTGGGCAGAGCTGCAGCTGACCGCTGGAGTTCAGCTCTCGCCGGACGGCAGAAGGCGAAGAACGAAGGCGCTTGCGAGCGGCGCAGTGCAGCGAAGAGCTCTCCGAATTCGCCGCTAGCTCCACGGTCCTTCTCAGCTGCGAGTAGCAGCGCTCGCAGTACACAGTGCTTCGCAAGGCCCGAAGAGCCGGAGGGAAGTATCGCACACGCAAATGTGCCAGGACAGAGACGTGTTCTACGGTGTCCCCTCTCGTCGTGCAGTTTGTGCCTCTGCTGCTTCTGCTGTTAGGAATCGCTCCTTGAAAGGCGAGCGAGAGCGTCCTTCCGGGTGCATTGCACTGAGTCGAGTGCTCGCTCGGGACTTTGCTCTCGGGGCCAAGGCAAGAGGGCGTGCTTGCCCGCAGAACCGAGAACACGCTGTTGGGCAGAGCTGCAGCTGACCGCTGGAGTTCAGCTCTCGCCGGACGGCAGAAGGCGAAGAACGAAGCCGCTTGCGAGCGGCGCAGTGCAGCGAAGAGCTCTCCGAATTCGCCGCTAGCTCCACGGTCCTTCTCAGCTGCGAGTAGCAGCGCTCGCAGTACACAGAGCTTCGCAAGGCCCGAAGAGCCGGAGGGAAGTATCGCACACGAAAATGTGCCAGGACAGAGACGTGTTCTACGGTGTCCCCTCTCGTCGTGCAGTTTGTGCCTCTGCTGCTTCTGCTGTTAGGAATCGCTCCTTGAAAGGCGAGCGAGAGCGTCCTTCCGGGTGCATTGCACTGAGTCGAGTGCTCGCTCGGGACTTTGCTCTCGCGGCCAAGGCAAGAGGGCGTGCTTGCCCGCAGAACCGAGAACACGCTGTTGGGCAGAGCTGCAACTGACCGCTGGAGTTCAGCTTTCGCCGGACGGCAGAAGGCGAAGAACGAAGCCGCTTGCGAGCGGCGCAGTGCAGCGAAGAGCTCTCCGAATTCGCCGCTAGCTCCACGGTCCTTCTCAGCTGCGAGTAGCAGCGCTCGCAGTACACAGAGCTTCGCAAGGCCCGAAGAGCCGGAGGGAAGTATCGCACACGCAAATGTGCCAGGACAGAGACGTGTTCTACCGTGTCCCCTCTCGTCGTGCAGTTTGTGCCTCTGCTGCTTCTGCTGTTAGGAATCGCTCCTTGAAAGGCGAGCGAGAGCGTCCTTCCGGGTGCATTGCACTGAGTCGAGTGCTCGCTCGGGACTTTGCTCTCGCGGCCAAGGCAAGAGGGCGTGCTTGCCCGCAGAACCGAGAACACGCTGTTGGGCAGAGCTGCAACTGACCGCTGGAGTTCAGCTCTCGCCGGACGGCAGAAGGCGAAGAACGAAGGCGCTTGCGAGCGGCGCAGTGCAGCGAAGAGCTCTCCGAATTCGCCGCTAGCTCCACGGTCCTTCTCAGCTGCGAGTAGCAGCGCTCGCAGTACACAGAGCTTCGCAAGGCCCGAAGAGCCGGAGGGAAGTATCGCACACGCAAATGTGCCAGGACAGAGACGTGTTCTACGGTGTCCCCTCTCGTCGTGCAGTTTGTGCCTCTGCTGCTTCTGCTGTTAGGAATCGCTCCTTGAAAGGCGAGCGAGAGCGTCCTTCCGGGTGCATTGCACTGAGTCGAGTGCTCGCTCGGGACTTTGCTCTCGCGGCCAAGGCAAGAGGGCGTGCTTGCCCGCAGAACCGAGAACACGCTGTTGGGCAGAGCTGCAGCTGACCGCTGGAGTTCAGCTCTCGCCGGACGGCAGAAGGCGAAGAACGAAGGCGCTTGCGAGCGGCGCAGTGCAGCGAAGAGCTCTCCGAATTCGCCGCTAGCTCCACGGTCCTTCTCAGCTGCGAGTAGCAGCGCTCGCAGTACACAGAGCTTCGCAAGGCCCGAAGAGCCGGAGGGAAGTATCGCACACGCAAATGTACCAGGACAGAGACGTGATCTACGTTGTCCCCTCTCGTCGTGCAGTTTGTGCCTCTGCTGCTTCTGCTGTTAGGAATCGCTCCTTGAAAGGCGAGCGAGAGCGTCCTTCTGGGTGCATTGCACTGAGTCGAGTGCTCGCTCGGGACTTTGCTCTCGGGGCCAAGGCAAGAGGGCGTGCTTGCCCGCAGAACCGAGAACACGCTGTTGGGCAGAGCTGCAACTGACCGCTGGAGTTCAGCTCTCGCCGGACGGCAGAAGGCGAAGAACGAAGGCGCTTGCGAGCGGCGCAGTGCAGCGAAGAGCTCTCCGAATTCGCCGCTAGCTCCACGGTCCTTCTCAGCTGCGAGTAGCAGCGCTCGCAGTACACAGAGCTTCGCAAGGCCCGAAGAGCCGGAGGGAAGTATCGCACACGCAAATGTGCCAGGACAGAGACGTGTTCTACGTTGTCCCTTCTCGTCGTGCAGTTTGTGCCTCTGCTGCTTCTGCTGTTAGGAATCGCTCCTTGAAAGACGAGCGAGAGCGTCCTTCCGGGTGCATTGCACTGAGTCGAGTGCTCGCTCGGGACTTTGCTCTCGGGGCCAAGGCAAGAGGGCGTGCTTGCCCGCAGAACCGAGAACACGCTGTTGGGCAGAGCTGCAGCAGACCGCTGGAGTTCAGCTCTCGCCGGACGGCAGAAGGCGAAGAACGAAGCCGCTTGCGAGCGGCGCAGTGCAGCGAAGAGCTCTCCGAATTCGCCGCTAGCTCCACGGTCCTTCTCAGCTGCGAGTAGCAGCGCTCGCAGTACACAGAGCTTCGCAAGGCCCGAAGAGCCGGCGGGAAGTATCGCACACGCAAATGTGCCAGGACAGAGACGTGATCTACGTTGTCCCCTCTCGTCGTGCAGTTTGTGCCTCTGCTGCTTCTGCTGTTAGGAATCGCTCCTTGAAAGGCGAGCGAGAGCGTCCTTCCGGGTGCATTGCACTGAGTCGAGTGCTCGCTCGGGACTTTGCTCTCGCGGCCAAGGCAAGAGGGCGTGCTTGCCCGCAGAACCGAGAACACGCTGTTGGGCAGAGCTGCAACTGACCGCTGGAGTTCAGCTTTCGCCGGACGGCAGAAGGCGAAGAACGAAGCCGCTTGCGAGCGGCGCAGTGCAGCGAAGAGCTCTCCGAATTCGCCGCTAGCTCCACGGTCCTTCTCAGCTGCGAGTAGCAGCGCTCGCAGTACACAGAGCTTCGCAAGGCCCGAAGAGCCGGAGGGAAGTATCGCACACGCAAATGTGCCAGGACAGAGACGTGTTCTACCGTGTCCCCTCTCGTCGTGCAGTTTGTGCCTCTGCTGCTTCTGCTGTTAGGAATCGCTCCTTGAAAGGCGAGCGAGAGCGTCCTTCCGGGTGCATTGCACTGAGTCGAGTGCTCGCTCGGGACTTTGCTCTCGGGGCCAAGGCAAGAGGGCGTGCTTGCCCGCAGAACCGAGAACACGCTGTTGGGCAGAGCTGCAGCTGACCGCTGGAGTTCAGCTCTCGCCGGACGGCAGAAGGCGAAGAACGAAGCCGCTTGCGAGCGGCGCAGTGCAGCGAAGAGCTCTCCGAATTCGCCGCTAGCTCCACGGTCCTTCTCAGCTGCGAGTAGCAGCGCTCGCAGTACACAGAGCTTCGCAAGGCCCGAAGAGCCGGAGGGAAGTATCGCACACGAAAATGTGCCAGGACAGAGACGTGTTCTACGGTGTCCCCTCTCGTCGTGCAGTTTGTGCCTCTGCTGCTTCTGCTGTTAGGAATCGCTCCTTGAAAGGCGAGCGAGAGCGTCCTTCCGGGTGCATTGCACTGAGTCGAGTGCTCGCTCGGGACTTTGCTCTCGCGGCCAAGGCAAGAGGGCGTGCTTGCCCGCAGAACCGAGAACACGCTGTTGGGCAGAGCTGCAGCTGACCGCTGGAGTTCAGCTCTCGCCGGACGGCAGAAGGCGAAGAACGAAGCCGCTTGCGAGCGGCGCAGTGCAGCGAAGAGCTCTCCGAATTCGCCGCTAGCTCCACGGTCCTTCTCAGCTGCGAGTAGCAGCGCTCGCAGTACACAGAGCTTCGCAAGGCCCGAAGAGCCGGAGGGAAGTATCGCACACGCAAATGTGCCAGGACAGAGACGTGTTCTACGTTGTCCCTTCTCGTCGTGCAGTTTGTGCCTCTGCTGCTTCTGCTGTTAGGAATCGCTCCTTGAAAGGCGAGCGAGAGCGTCCTTCCGGGTGCATTGCACTGAGTCGAGTGCTCGCTCGGGACTTTGCTCTCGGGGCCAAGGCAAGAGGGCGTGCTTGCCCGCAGAACCGAGAACACGCTGTTGGGCAGAGCTGCAGCTGACCGCTGGAGTTCAGCTCTCGCCGGACGGCAGAAGGCGAAGAACGAAGGCGCTTGCGAGCGGCGCAGTGCAGCGAAGAGCTCTCCGAATTCGCCGCTAGCTCCACGGTCCTTCTCAGCTGCGAGTAGCAGCGCTCGCAGTACACAGAGCTTCGCAAGGCCCGAAGAGCCGGAGGGAAGTATCGCACACGCAAATGTGCCAGGACAGAGACGTGTTCTACGGTGTCCCCTCTCGTCGTGCAGTTTGTGCCTCTGCTGCTTCTGCTGTTAGGAATCGCTCCTTGAAAGGCGAGCGAGAGCGTCCTTCCGGGTGCATTGCACTGAGTCGAGTGCTCGCTCGGGACTTTGCTCTCGGGGCCAAGGCAAGAGGGCGTGCTTGCCCGCAGAACCGAGAACACGCTGTTGGGCAGAGCTGCAACTGACCGCTGGAGTTCAGCTCTCGCCGGACGGCAGAAGGCGAAGAACGAAGCCGCTTGCGAGCGGCGCAGTGCAGCGAAGAGCTCTCCGAATTCGCCGCTAGCTCCACGGTCCTTCTCAGCTGCGAGTAGCAGCGCTCGCAGTACACAGAGCTTCGCAAGGCCCGAAGACCCGGAGGGAAGTATCGCACACGCAAATGTGCCAGGACAGAGACGTGTTCTACGTTGTCCCTTCTCGTCGTGCAGTTTGTGCCTCTGCTGCTTCTGCTGTTAGGAATCGCTCCTTGAAAGACGAGCGAGAGCGTCCTTCCGGGTGCATTGCACTGAGTCGAGTGCTCGCTCGGGACTTTGCTCTCGGGGCCAAGGCAAGAGGGCGTGCTTGCCCGCAGAACCGAGAACACGCTGTTGGGCAGAGCTGCAGCAGACCGCTGGAGTTCAGCTCTCGCCGGACGGCAGAAGGCGAAGAACGAAGCCGCTTGCGAGCGGCGCAGTGCAGCGAAGAGCTCTCCGAATTCGCCGCTAGCTCCACGGTCCTTCTCAGCTGCGAGTAGCAGCGCTCGCAGTACACAGAGCTTCGCAAGGCCCGAAGAGCCGGAGGGAAGTATCGCACACGCAAATGTGCCAGGACAGAGACGTGTTCTACGGTGTCCCCTCTCGTCGTGCAGTTTGTGCCTCTGCTGCTTCTGCTGTTAGGAATCGCTCCTTGAAAGGCGAGCGAGAGCGTCCTTCCGGGTGCATTGCACTGAGTCGAGTGCTCGCTCGGGACTTTGCACTCGGGGCCAAGGCAAGAGGGCGTGCTTGCCCGCAGAACCGAGAACACGCTGTTGGGCAGAGCTGCAGCTGACCGCTGGAGTTCAGCTCTCGCCGGACGGCAGAAGGCGAAGAACGAAGCCGCTTGCGAGCGGCGCAGTGCAGCGAAGAGCTCTCCGAATTCGCCGCTAGCTCCACGGTCCTTCTCAGCTGCGAGTAGCAGCGCTCGCAGTACACAGAGCTTCGCAAGGCCCGAAGACCCGGAGGGAAGTATCGCACACGAAAATGTGCCAGGACAGAGACGTGTTCTACGTTGTCCCCTCTCGTCGTGCAGTTTGTGCCTCTGCTGCTTCTGCTGTTAGGAATCGCTCCTTGAAAGGCGAGCGAGAGCGTCCTTCCGGGTGCATTGCACTGAGTCGAGTGCTCGCTCGGGACTTTGCTCTCGCGGCCAAGGCAAGAGGGCGTGCTTGCCCGCAGAACCGAGAACACGCTGTTGGGCAGAGCTGCAACTGACCGCTGGAGTTCAGCTCTCGCCGGACGGCAGAAGGCGAAGAACGAAGGCGCTTGCGAGCGGCGCAGTGCAGCGAAGAGCTCTCCGAATTCGCCGCTAGCTCCACGGTCCTTCTCAGCTGCGAGTAGCAGCGCTCGCAGTACACAGAGCTTCGCAAGGCCCGAAGAGCCGGAGGGAAGTATCGCACACGCAAATGTGCCAGGACAGAGACGTGTTCTACGGTGTCCCCTCTCGTCGTGCAGTTTGTGCCTCTGCTGCTTCTGCTGTTAGGAATCGCTCCTTGAAAGGCGAGCGAGAGCGTCCTTCCGGGTGCATTGCACTGAGTCGAGTGCTCGCTCGGGACTTTGCACTCGGGGCCAAGGCAAGAGGGCGTGCTTGCCCGCAGAACCGAGAACACGCTGTTGGGCAGAGCTGCAGCTGACCGCTGGAGTTCAGCTCTCGCCGGACGGCAGAAGGCGAAGAACGAAGGCGCTTGCGAGCGGCGCAGTGCAGCGAAGAGCTCTCCGAATTCGCCGCTAGCTCCACGGTCCTTCTCAGCTGCGAGTAGCAGCGCTCGCAGTACACAGAGCTTCGCAAGGCCCGAAGAGCCGGAGGGAAGTATCGCACACGCAAATGTGCCAGGACAGAGACGTGTTCTACGTTGTCCCCTCTCGTCGTGCAGTTTGTGCCTCTGCTGCTTCTGCTGTTAGGAATCGCTCCTTGAAAGGCGAGCGAGAGCGTCCTTCCGGGTGCATTGCACTGAGTCGAGTGCTCGCTCGGGACTTTGCTCTCGCGGCCAAGGCAAGAGGGCGTGCTTGCCCGCAGAACCGAGAACACGCTGTTGGGCAGAGCTGCAACTGACCGCTGGAGTTCAGCTCTCGCCGGACGGCAGAAGGCGAAGAACGAAGCCGCTTGCGAGCGGCGCAGTGCAGCGAAGAGCTCTCCGAATTCGCCGCTAGCTCCACGGTCCTTCTCAGCTGCGAGTAGCAGCGCTCGCAGTACACAGAGCTTCGCAAGGCCCGAAGACCCGGAGGGAAGTATCGCACACGCAAATGTGCCAGGACAGAGACGTGTTCTACGTTGTCCCCTCTCGTCGTGCAGTTTGTGCCTCTGCTGCTTCTGCTGTTAGGAATCGCTCCTTGAAAGACGAGCGAGAGCGTCCTTCCGGGTGCATTGCACTGAGTCGAGTGCTCGCTCGGGACTTTGCTCTCGCGGCCAAGGCAAGTGGGCGTGCTTGCCCGCAGAACCGAGAACACGCTGTTGGGCAGAGCTGCAGCTGACCGCTGGAGTTCAGCTCTCGCCGGACGGCAGAAGGCGAAGAACGAAGCCGCTTGCGAGCGGCGCAGTGCAGCGAAGAGCTCTCCGAATTCGCCGCTAGCTCCACGGTCCTTCTCAGCTGCGAGTAGCAGCGCTCGCAGTACACAGAGCTTCGCAAGGCCCGAAGACCCGGAGCGAAGTATCGCACACGCAAATGTGCCAGGACAGAGACGTGTTCTACGTTGTCCCTTCTCGTCGTGCAGTTTGTGCCTCTGCTGCTTCTGCTCTTAGGAATCGCTCCTTGAAAGGCGAGCGAGAGCGTCCTTCCGGGTGCATTGCACTGAGTCGAGTGCTCGCTCGGGACTTTGCACTCGGGGCCAAGGCAAGAGGGCGTGCTTGCCCGCAGAACCGAGAACACGCTGTTGGGCAGAGCTGCAACTGACCGCTGGAGTTCAGCTCTCGCCGGACGGCAGAAGGCGAAGAACGAAGCCGCTTGCGAGCGGCGCAGTGCAGCGAAGAGCTCTCCGAATTCGCCGCTAGCTCCACGGTCCTTCTCAGCTGCGAGTAGCAGCGCTCGCAGTACACAGAGCTTCGCAAGGCCCGAAGAGCCGGAGGGAAGTATCGCACACGCAAATGTGCCAGGACAGAGACGTGTTCTACGGTGTCCCCTCTCGTCGTGCAGTTTGTGCCTCTGCTGCTTCTGCTGTTAGGAATCGCTCCTTGAAAGGCGAGCGAGAGCGTCCTTCCGGGTGCATTGCACTGAGTCGAGTGCTCGCTCGGGACTTTGCTCTCGCGGCCAAGGCAAGAGGGCGTGCTTGCCCGCAGAACCGAGAACACGCTGTTGGGCAGAGCTGCAACTGACCGCTGAAGTTCAGCCTTCGCCGGACGGCAGAAGGCGAAGAACGAAGCCGCTTGCGAGCGGCGCAGTGCAGCGAAGAGCTCTCCGAATTCGCCGCTAGCTCCACGGTCCTTCTCAGCTGCGAGTAGCAGCGCTCGCAGTACACAGAGCTTCGCAAGGCCCGAAGAGCCGGCGGGAAGTATCGCACACGCAAATGTGCCAGGACAGAGACGTGATCTACGTTGTCCCCTCTCGTCGTGCAGTTTGTGCCTCTGCTGCTTCTGCTGTTAGGAATCGCTCCTTGAAAGGCGAGCGAGAGCGTCCTTCCGGGTGCATTGCACTGAGTCGAGTGCTCGCTCGGGACTTTGCTCTCGGGGCCAAGGCAAGAGGGCGTGCTTGCCCGCAGAACCGAGAACACGCTGTTGGGCAGAGCTGCAACTGACCGCTGGAGTTCAGCTCTCGCCGGACGGCAGAAGGCGAAGAACGAAGGCGCTTGCGAGCGGCGCAGTGCAGCGAAGAGCTCTCCGAATTCGCCGCTAGCTCCACGGTCCTTCTCAGCTGCGAGTAGCAGCGCTCGCAGTACACAGAGCTTCGCAAGGCCCGAAGAGCCGGAGGGAAGTATCGCACACGAAAATGTGCCAGGACAGAGACGTGTTCTACGTTGTCCCCTCTCGTCGTGCAGTTTGTGCCTCTGCTGCTTCTGCTGTTAGGAATCGCTCCTTGAAAGGCGAGCGAGAGCGTCCTTCCGGGTGCATTGCACTGAGTCGAGTGCTCGCTCGGGACTTTGCTCTCGCGGCCAAGGCAAGAGGGCGTGCTTGCCCGCAGAACCGAGAACACGCTGTTGGGCAGAGCTGCAACTGACCGCTGGAGTTCAGCTCTCGCCGGACGGCAGAAGGCGAAGAACGAAGCCGCTTGCGAGCGGCGCAGTGCAGCGAAGAGCTCTCCGAATTCGCCGCTAGCTCCACGGTCCTTCTCAGCTGCGAGTAGCAGCGCTCGCAGTACACAGAGCTTCGCAAGGCCCGAAGACCCGGAGGGAAGTATCGCACACGAAAATGTGCCAGGACAGAGACGTGTTCTACGGTGTCCCCTCTCGTCGTGCAGTTTGTGCCTCTGCTGCTTCTGCTGTTAGGAATCGCTCCTTGAAAGACGAGCGAGAGCGTCCTTCCGGGTGCATTGCACTGAGTCGAGTGCTCGCTCGGGACTTTGCTCTCGCGGCCAAGGCAAGTGGGCGTGCTTGCCCGCAGAACCGAGAACACGCTGTTGGGCCGAGCTGCAACTGACCGCTGGAGTTCAGCTCTCGCCGGACGGCAGAAGGCGAAGAACGAAGCCGCTTGCGAGCGGCGCAGTGCAGCGAAGAGCTCTCCGAATTCGCCGCTAGCTCCACGGTCCTTCTCAGCTGCGAGTAGCAGTGCTCGCAGTACACAGAGCTTCGCAAGGCCCGAAGACCCGGAGCGAAGTATCGCACACGCAAATGTGCCAGGACAGAGACGTGTTCTACGTTGTCCCTTCTCGTCGTGCAGTTTGTGCCTCTGCTGCTTCTGCTGTTAGGAATCGCTCCTTGAAAGGCGAGCGAGAGCGTCCTTCCGGGTGCATTGCACTGAGTCGAGTGCTCGCTCGGGACTTTGCTCTCGCGGCCAAGGCAAGAGGGCGTGCTTGCCCGCAGAACCGAGAACACGCTGTTGGGCAGAGCTGCAACTGACCGCTGGAGTTCAGCTCTCGCCGGACGGCAGAAGGCGAAGAACGAAGGCGCTTGCGAGCGGCGCAGTGCAGCGAAGAGCTCTCCGAATTCGCCGCTAGCTCCACGGTCCTTCTCAGCTGCGAGTAGCAGCGCTCGCAGTACACAGAGCTTCGCAAGGCCCGAAGACCCGGAGGGAAGTATCGCACACGCAAATGTGCCAGGACAGAGACGTGTTCTACGGTGTCCCCTCTCGTCGTGCAGTTTGTGCCTCTGCTGCTTCTGCTGTTAGGAATCGCTCCTTGAAAGGCGAGCGAGAGCGTCCTTCCGGGTGCATTGCACTGAGTCGAGTGCTCGCTCGGGACTTTGCTCTCGCGGCCAAGGCAAGAGGGCGTGCTTGCCCGCAGAACCGAGAACACGCTGTTGGGCAGAGCTGCAACTGACCGCTGGAGTTCAGCTCTCGCCGGACGGCAGAAGGCGAAGAACGAAGGCGCTTGCGAGCGGCGCAGTGCAGCGAAGAGCTCTCCGAATTCGCCGCTAGCTCCACGGTCCTTCTCAGCTGCGAGTAGCAGCGCTCGCAGTACACAGAGCTTCGCAAGGCCCGAAGAGCCGGCGGGAAGTATCGCACACGCAAATGTGCCAGGACAGAGACGTGTTCTACGTTGTCCCCTCTCGTCGTGCAGTTTGTGCCTCTGCTGCTTCTGCTGTTAGGAATCGCTCCTTGAAAGGCGAGCGAGAGCGTCCTTCCGGGTGCATTGCACTGAGTCGAGTGCTCGCTCGGGACTTTGCTCTCGCGGCCAAGGCAAGAGGGCGTGCTTGCCCGCAGAACCGAGAACACGCTGTTGGGCAGAGCTGCAACTGACCGCTGGAGTTCAGCTCTCGCCGGACGGCAGAAGGCGAAGAACGAAGGCGCTTGCGAGCGGCGCAGTGCAGCGAAGAGCTCTCCGAATTCGCCGCTAGCTCCACGGTCCTTCTCAGCTGCGAGTAGCAGCGCTCGCAGTACACAGAGCTTCGCAAGGCCCGAAGACCCGGAGGGAAGTATCGCACACGAAAATGTGCCAGGACAGAGACGTGTTCTACGTTGTCCCTTCTCGTCGTGCAGTTTGTGCCTCTGCTGCTTCTGCTGTTAGGAATCGCTCCTTGAAAGGCGAGCGAGAGCGTCCTTCCGGGTGCATTGCACTGAGTCGAGTGCTCGCTCGGGACTTTGCTCTCGCGGCCAAGGCAAGTGGGCGTGCTTGCCCGCAGAACCGAGAACACGCTGTTGGGCAGAGCTGCAACTGACCGCTGGAGTTCAGCTCTCGCCGGACGGCAGAAGGCGAAGAACGAAGCCGCTTGCGAGCGGCGCAGTGCAGCGAAGAGCTCTCCGAATTCGCCGCTAGCTCCACGGTCCTTCTCAGCTGCGAGTAGCAGCGCTCGCAGTACACAGAGCTTCGCAAGGCCCGAAGACCCGGAGCGAAGTATCGCACACGCAAATGTGCCAGGACAGAGACGTGTTCTACGTTGTCCCTTCTCGTCGTGCAGTTTGTGCCTCTGCTGCTTCTGCTCTTAGGAATCGCTCCTTGAAAGGCGAGCGAGAGCGTCCTTCCGGGTGCATTGCACTGAGTCGAGTGCTCGCTCGGGACTTTGCTCTCGGGGCCAAGGCAAGAGGGCGTGCTTGCCCGCAGAACCGAGAACACGCTGTTGGGCAGAGCTGCAACTGACCGCTGGAGTTCAGCTCTCGCCGGACGGCAGAAGGCGAAGAACGAAGCCGCTTGCGAGCGGCGCAGTGCAGCGAAGAGCTCTCCGAATTCGCCGCTAGCTCCACGGTCCTTCTCAGCTGCGAGTAGCAGCGCTCGCAGTACACAGAGCTTCGCAAGGCCCGAAGACCCGGAGGGAAGTATCGCACACGCAAATGTGCCAGGACAGAGACGTGTTCTAACGGTGACCCTTCTCGTCGTGCAGTTTGTGCCTCTGCTGCTTCTGCTGTTAGGAATCGCTCCTTGAAAGGCGAGCGAGAGCGTCCTTCCGGGTGCATTGCACTGAGTCGAGTGCTCGCTCGGGACTTTGCTCTCGCGGCCAAGGCAAGAGGGCGTGCTTGCCCGCAGAACCGAGAACACGCTGTTGGGCAGAGCTGCAACTGACCGCTGAAGTTCAGCCTTCGCCGGACGGCAGAAGGCGAAGAACGAAGCCGCTTGCGAGCGGCGCAGTGCAGCGAAGAGCTCTCCGAATTCGCCGCTAGCTCCACGGTCCTTCTCAGCTGCGAGTAGCAGCGCTCGCAGTACACAGAGCTTCGCAAGGCCCGAAGAGCCGGAGGGAAGTATCGCACACGCAAATGTGCCAGGACAGAGACGTGTTCTACGTTGTCCCCTCTCGTCGTGCAGTTTGTGCCTCTGCTGCTTCTGCTGTTAGGAATCGCTCCTTGAAAGGCGAGCGAGAGCGTCCTTCCGGGTGCATTGCACTGAGTCGAGTGCTCGCTCGGGACTTTGCTCTCGGGGCCAAGGCAAGAGGGAGTGCTTGCCCGCAGAACCGAGAACACGCTGTTGGGCAGAGCTGCAACTGACCGCTGGAGTTCAGCTCTCGCCGGACGGCAGAAGGCGAAGAACGAAGCCGCTTGCGAGCGGCGCAGTGCAGCGAAGAGCTCTCCGAATTCGCCGCTAGCTCCCCGGTCCTTCTCAGCTGCGAGTAGCAGCGCTCGCAGTACACAGAGCTTCGCAAGGCCCGAAGACCCGGAGGGAAGTATGGCACACGCAAATGTGCCAGGACAGAGACGTGTTCTACGTTGTCCCTTCTCGTCGTGCAGTTTGTGCCTCTGCTGCTTCTGCTGTTAGGAATCGCTCCTTGAAAGGCGAGCGAGAGCGTCCTTCCGGGTGCATTGCACTGAGTCGAGTGCTCGCTCGGGACTTTGCTCTCGGGGCCAAGGCAAGAGGGAGTGCTTGCCCGCAGAACCGAGAACACGCTGTTGGGCAGAGCTGCAACTGACCGCTGGAGTTCAGCCTTCGCCGGACGGCAGAAGGCGAAGAACGAAGCCGCTTGCGAGCGGCGCAGTGCAGCGAAGAGCTCTCCGAATTCGCCGCTAGCTCCACGGTCCTTCTCAGCTGCGAGTAGCAGCGCTCGCAGTACACAGAGCTTCGCAAGGCCCGAAGACCCGGAGGGAAGTATCGCACACGCAAATGTGCCAGGACAGAGACGTGTTCTACGTTGTCCCTTCTCGTCGTGCAGTTTGTGCCTCTGCTGCTTCTGCTGTTAGGAATCGCTCCTTGAAAGACGAGCGAGAGCGTCCTTCTGGGTGCATTGCACTGAGTCGAGTGCTCGCTCGGGACTTTGCACTCGGGGCCAAGGCAAGAGGGCGTGCTTGCCCGCAGAACCGAGAACACGCTGTTGGGCAGAGCTGCAACTGACCGCTGGAGTTCAGCTCTCGCCGGACGGCAGAAGGCGAAGAACGAAGCCGCTTGCGAGCGGCGCAGTGCAGCGAAGAGCTCTCCGAATTCGCCGCTAGCTCCACGGTCCTTCTCAGCTGCGAGTAGCAGCGCTCGCAGTACACAGAGCTTCGCAAGGCCCGAAGACCCGGAGGGAAGTATCGCACACGCAAATGTGCCAGGACAGAGACGTGTTCTACGTTGTCCCTTCTCGTCGTGCAGTTTGTGCCTCTGCTGCTTCTGCTGTTAGGAATCGCTCCTTGAAAGGCGAGCGAGAGCGTCCTTCCGGGTGCATTGCACTGAGTCGAGTGCTCGCTCGGGACTTTGCACTCGGGCCAAGGCAAGAGGGCGTGCTTGCCCGCAGAACCGAGAACACGCTGTTGGGCAGAGCTGCAACTGACCGCTGGAGTTCAGCTCTCGCCGGACGGCAGAAGGCGAAGAACGAAGCGCTTGCGAGCGGCGCAGTGCAGCGAAGAGCTCTCCGAATTCGCCGCTAGCTCCACGGTCCTTCTCAGCTGCGAGTAGCAGCGCTCGCAGTACACAGAGCTTCGCAAGGCCCGAAGACCCGGAGGGAAGTATCGCACACGCAAATGTGCCAGGACAGAGACGTGTTCTACGTTGTCCCTTCTCGTCGTGCAGTTTGTGCCTCTGCTGCTTCTGCTGTTAGGAATCGCTCCTTGAAAGGCGAGCGAGAGCGTCCTTCCGGGTGCATTGCACTGAGTCGAGTGCTCGCTCGGGACTTTGCTCTCGGGGCCAAGGCAAGAGGGCGTGCTTGCCCGCAGAACCGAGAACACGCTGTTGGGCAGAGCTGCAACTGACCGCTGGAGTTCAGCTCTCGCCGGACGGCAGAAGGCGAAGAACGAAGGCGCTTGCGAGCGGCGCAGTGCAGCGAAGAGCTCTCCGAATTCGCCGCTAGCTCACGGTCCTTCTCAGCTGCGAGTAGCAGCGCTCGCAGTACACAGAGCTTCGCAAGGCCCGAAGACCCGGAGGGAAGTATCGCACACGCAAATGTGCCAGGACAGAGACGTGTTCTACGTTGTCCCTTCTCGTCGTGCAGTTTGTGCCTCTGCTGCTTCTGCTGTTAGGAATCGCTCCTTGAAAGGCGAGCGAGAGCGTCCTTCCGGGTGCATTGCACTGAGTCGAGTGTGCGCTCGGGACTTTGCTCTCGGGGCCAAGGCAAGAGGGAGTGCTTGCCCGCAGAACCGAGAACACGCTGTTGGGCAGAGCTGCAACTGACCGCTGGAGTTCAGCCTTCGCCGGACGGCAGAAGGCGAAGAACGAAGCCGCTTGCGAGCGCGCAGTGCAGCGAAGAGCTCTCCGAATTCGCCGCTAGCTCCACGGTCCTTCTCAGCTGCGAGTAGCAGCGCTCGCAGTACACAGAGCTTCGCAAGGCCCGAAGACCCGGAGGGAAGTATCGCACACGCAAATGTGCCAGGACAGAGACGTGTTCTACGTTGTCCCTCTCGTCGTGCAGTTTGTGCCTCTGCTGGTTCTGCTGTTAGGAATCGCTCCTTGAAAGGCGAGCGAGAGCGTCCTTCCGGGTGGCATTGCACTGAGTCGAGTGCTCGCTCGGGACTTTGCTCTCGCGGCCAAGGCAAGAGGGCGTGCTTGCCCGCAGAACCGAGAACACGCTGTTGGGCAGAGCTGCAACTGACCGCTGGAGTTCAGCTCTCGCCGGACGGCAGAAGGCGAAGAACGAAGGCGCTTGCGAGCGGCGCAGTGCAGCGAAGAGCTCTCCGAATTCGCCGCTAGCTCCACGGTCCTTCTCAGCTGCGAGTAGCAGCGCTCGCAGTACACAGAGCTTCGCAAGGCCCGAAGAGCCGGAGGAAGTATCGCACACGCAAATGTGCCAGGACAGAGACGTGTTCTACGGTGTCCCCTCTCGTCGTGCAGTTTGTGCCTCTGCTGCTTCTGCTGTTAGGAATCGCTCCTTGAAAGGGCGAGCGAGAGCGTCCTTCCGGGTGCATTGCACTGAGTCGAGTGCTCGCTCGGGACTTTGCTCTCGGGGCCAAGGCAAGAGGGCGTGCTTGCCCGCAGAACCGAGAACACGCTGTTGGGCAGAGCTGCAACTGACCGCTGGAGTTCAGCTCTCGCCGGACGGCAGAAGGCGAAGAACGAAGGCGCTTGCGAGCGGCGCAGTGCAGCGAAGAGCTCTCCGAATTCGCCGCTAGCTCCCACGGTCCTTCTCAGCTGCGAGTAGCAGCGCTCGCAGTACACAGAGCTTCGCAAGGCCCGAAGAGCCGGAGGGAAGTATCGCACACGCAAATGTGCCAGGACAGAGACGTGTTCTACGGTGTCCCTCTCGTCGTGCAGTTTGTGCCTCTGCTGCTTCTGCTGTTAGGAATCGCTCCTTGAAAGGCGAGCGAGAGCGTCCTTCCGGGTGCATTGCACTGAGTCGAGTGCTCGCTCGGGACTTTGCTCTCGCGGCCAAGGCAAGAGGGCGTGCTTGCCCGCAGAACCGAGAACACGCGTTGTGGGCAGAGCTGCAACTGACCGCTGGAGTTCAGCTCTCGCCGGACGGCAGAAGGCGAAGAACGAAGGCTCTTGCGAGCGGCGCAGTGCAGCGAAGAGCTCTCCGAATTCGCCGCTAGCTCCACGGTCCTTCTCAGCTGCGAGTAGCAGCGCTCGCAGTACACAGAGCTTCGCAAGGCCCGAAGACCCGGAGGGAAGTATCGCACACGCAAATGTGCCAGGACAGAGACGTGTTCTACGTTGTCCCTTCTCGTCGTGCAGTTTGTGCCTCTGCTGCTTCTGCTGTTAGGAATCGCTCCTTGAAAGGCGAGCGAGAGCGTCCTTCCGGGTGCATTGCACTGAGTCGAGTGCTCGCTCGGACTTTGCACTCGGGGCCAAGGCAAGAGGGCGTGCTTGCCCGCAGAACCGAGAACACGCTGTTGGGCAGAGCTGCAACTGACCGCTGGAGTTCAGCTCTCGCCGGACGGGCAGAAGGCGAAGAACGAAGCCGCTTGCGAGCGGCGCAGTGCAGCGAAGAGCTCTCCGAATTCGCCGCTAGCTCCACGGTCCTTCTCAGCTGCGAGTAGCAGCGCTCGCAGTACACAGAGCTTCGCAAGGCCCGAAGAGCCGGAGGGAAGTATCGCACACGAAAATGTGCCAGGACAGAGACGTGTTCTACGTTGTCCCCTCTCGTCGTGCAGTTTGTGCCTCTGCTGCTTCTGCTGTTAGGAATCGCTCCTTGAAAGGCGAGCGAGAGCGTCCTTCCGGGTGCATTGCACTGAGTCGAGTGCTCGCTCGGGACTTTGCTCTCGCGGCCAAGGCAAGAGGGCGTGCTTGCCCGCAGAACCGAGAACACGCTGTTGGGCAGAGCTGCAACTGACCGCTGGAGTTCAGCTCTCGCCGGACGGCAGAAGGCGAAGAACGAAGCGCTTGCGAGCGGCGCAGTGCAGCGAAGAGCTCTCCGAATTCGCCGCTAGCTCCACGGTCCTTCTCAGCTGCGAGTAGCAGCGCTCGCAGTACACAGAGCTTCGCAAGGCCCGAAGAGCCGGAGGGAAGTATCGCACACGAAAATGTGCCAGGACAGAGACGTGTTCTACGTTGTCCCCTCTCGTCGTGCAGTTTGTGCCTCTGCTGCTTCTGCTGTTAGGAATCGCTCCTTGAAAGGCGAGCGAGAGCGTCCTTCCGGGTGCATTGCACTGAGTCGAGTGCTCGCTCGGGACTTTGCTCTCGGCGCCAAGGCAAGAGGGCGTGCTTGCCCGCAGAACCGAGAACACGCTGTTGGGCAGAGCTGCAACTGACCGCTGGAGTTCAGCTCTCGCCGGACGGCAGAAGGCGAAGAACGAAGCGCTTGCGAGCGGCGCAGTGCAGCGAAGAGCTCTCCGAATTCGCCGCTAGCTCCACGGTCCTTCTCAGCTGCGAGTAGCAGCGCTCGCAGTACACAGAGCTTCGCAAGGCCCGAAGAGCCGGAGGGAAGTATCGCACACGCAAATGTGCCAGGACAGAGACGTGTTCTACGGTGTCCCTTCTCGTCGTGCAGTTTGTGCCTCTGCTGCTTCTGCTGTTAGGAATCGCTCCTTGAAAGGCGAGCGAGAGCGTCCTTCCGGGTGCATTGCACTGAGTCGAGTGCTCGCTCGGGACTTTGCTCTCGGGGCCAAGGCAAGAGGGCGTGCTTGCCCGCAGAACCGAGAACACGCTGTTGGGCAGAGCTGCAACTGACCGCTGGAGTTCAGCCTTCGCCGGACGGCAGAAGGCGAAGAACGAAGCCGCTTGCGAGCGGCGCAGTGCAGCGAAGAGCTCTCGAATTCGCCGCTAGCTCCACGGTCCTTCTCAGCTGCGAGTAGCAGCGCTCGCAGTACACAGAGCTTCGCAAGGCCCGAAGAGCCGGCGGGAAGTATCGCACACGCAAATGTGCCAGGACAGAGACGTGTTCTACGTTGTCCCTCTCGTCGTGCAGTTTGTGCCTCTGCTGCTTCTGCTGTTAGGAATCGCTCCTTGAAAGGCGAGCGAGAGCGTCCTTCCGGGTGCATTGCACTGAGTCGAGGTGCTCGCTCGGGACTTTGCTCTCGGGGCCAAGGCAAGAGGGCGTGCTTGCCCGCAGAACCGAGAACACGCTGTTGGGCAGAGCTGCAACTGACCGCTGGAGTTCAGCTCTCGCCGGACGGCAGAAGGCGAAGAACGAAGGCGCTTGCGAGCGGCGCAGTGCAGCGAAGAGCTCTCCGAATTCGCCGCTAGCTCCACGGTCCTTCTCAGCTGCGAGTAGCAGCGCTCGCAGTACACAGAGCTTCGCAAGGCCCGAAGACCCGGAGGGAAGTATCGCACACGCAAATGTGCCAGGACAGAGACGTGTTCTACGTTGTCCCTTCTCGTCGTGCAGTTTGTGCCTCTGCTGCTTCTGCTGTTAGGAATCGCTCCTTGAAAGGCGAGCGAGAGCGTCCTTCCGGGTGCATTGCACTGAGTCGAGTGCTCGCTCGGGACTTTGCTCTCGGGGCCAAGGCAAGAGGGAGTGCTTGCCCGCAGAACCGAGAACACGCTGTTGGGCAGAGCTGCAACTGACCGCTGGAGTTCAGCCTTCGCCGGACGGCAGAAGGCGAAGAACGAAGCCGCTTGCGAGCGGCGCAGTGCAGCGAAGAGCTCTCCGAATTCGCCGCTAGCTCCACGTCCTTCTCAGCTGCGAGTAGCAGCGCTCGCAGTACACAGAGCTTCGCAAGGCCCGAAGACCCGGAGGGAAGTATCGCACACGCAAATGTGCCAGGACAGAGACGTGTTCTACGTTGTCCCTTCTCGTCGTGCAGTTTGTGCCTCTGCTGCTTCTGCTGTTAGGAATCGCTCCTTGAAAGGCGAGCGAGAGCGTCCTTCCGGGTGCATTGCACTGAGTCGAGTGCTCGCTCGGGACTTTGCACTCGGGGCCAAGGCAAGAGGGCGTGCTTGCCCGCAGAACCGAGAACACGCTGTTGGGCAGAGCTGCAACTGACCGCTGGAGTTCAGCTCTCGCCGGACGGCAGAAGGCGAAGAACGAAGCCGCTTGCGAGCGGCGCAGTGCAGCGAAGAGCTCTCGAATTCGCCGCTAGCTCCACGGTCCTTCTCAGCTGCGAGTAGCAGCGCTCGCAGTACACAGAGCTTCGCAAGGCCCGAAGACCCGGAGGGAAGTATCGCACACGCAAATGTGCCAGGACAGAGACGTGTTCTACGTTGTCCCTTCTCGTCGTGCAGTTTGTGCCTCTGCTGCTTCTGCTGTTAGGAATCGCTCCTTGAAAGGCGAGCGAGAGCGTCCTTCCGGGTGCATTGCACTGAGTCGAGTGCTCGCTCGGGACTTTGCTCTCGGGGCCAAGGCAAGAGGGCGTGCTTGCCCGCAGAACCGAGAACACGCTGTTGGGCAGAGCTGCAACTGACCGCTGGAGTTCAGCTCTCGCCGGACGGCAGAAGGCGAAGAACGAAGGCGCTTGCGAGCGGCGCAGTGCAGCGAAGAGCTCTCCGAATTCGCCGCTAGCTCCACGGTCCTTCTCAGCTGCGAGTAGCAGCGCTCGCAGTACACAGAGCTTCGCAAGGCCCGAAGACCCGGAGGGAAGTATCGCACATCGCAAATGTGCCAGGACAGAGACGTGTTCTACGTTGTCCCCTCTCGTCGTGCAGTTTGTGCCTCTGCTGCTTCTGCTGTTAGGAATCGCTCCTTGAAAGGCGAGCGAGAGCGTCCTTCCGGGTGCATTGCACTGAGTCGAGTGCTCGCTCGGGACTTTGCACTCGGGGCCAAGGCAAGAGGGCGTGCTTGCCCGCAGAACCGAGAACACGCTGTTGGGCAGAGCTGCAACTGACCGCTGGAGTTCAGCTCTCGCCGGACGGCAGAAGGCGAAGAACGAAGCCGCTTGCGAGCGGCGCAGTGCAGCGAAGAGCTCTCCGAATTCGCCGCTAGCTCCACGGTCCTTCTCAGCTGCGAGTAGCAGCGCTCGCAGTACACAGAGCTTCGCAAGGCCCGAAGAGCCGGAGGGAAGTATCGCACACGCAAATGTGCCAGGACAGAGACGTGTTCTACGGTGTCCCTCTCGTCGTGCAGTTTGTGCCTCTGCTGCTTCTGCTGTTAGGAATCGCTCCTTGAAAGGCGAGCGAGAGCGTCCTTCCGGGTGCATTGCACTGAGTCGAGTGCTCGCTCGGGACTTTGCTCTCGCGGCCAAGGCAAGAGGGCGTGCTTGCCCGCAGAACCGAGAACACGCTGTTGGGCAGAGCTGCAACTGACCGCTGGAGTTCAGCTCTCGCCGGACGGCAGAAGGCGAAGAACGAAGGCGCTTGCGAGCGGCGCAGTGCAGCGAAGAGCTCTCCGAATTCGCCGCTAGCTCCACGGTCCTTCTCAGCTGCGAGTAGCAGCGCTCGCAGTACACAGAGCTTCGCAAGGCCCGAAGAGCCGGAGGGAAGTATCGCACACGAAAATGTGCCAGGACAGAGACGTGTTCTACGTTGTCCCCTCTCGTCGTGCAGTTTGTGCCTCTGCTGCTTCTGCTGTTAGGAATCGCTCCTTGAAAGGCGAGCGAGAGCGTCCTTCCGGGTGCATTGCACTGAGTCGAGTGCTCGCTCGGGACTTTGCTCTCGCGGCCAAGGCAAGTGGGCGTGCTTGCCCGCAGAACCGAGAACACGCTGTTGGGCAGAGCTGCAACTGACCGCTGGAGTTCAGCTCTCGCCGGACGGCAGAAGGCGAAGAACGAAGCCGCTTGCGAGCGGCGCAGTGCAGCGAAGAGCTCTCCGAATTCGCCGCTAGCTCCACGGTCCTTCTCAGCTGCGAGTAGCAGCGCTCGCAGTACACAGAGCTTCGCAAGGCCCGAAGACCCGGAGCGAAGTATCGCACACGCAAATGTGCCAGGACAGAGACGTGTTCTACGTTGTCCCTTCTCGTCGTGCAGTTTGTGCCTCTGCTGCTTCTGCTGTTAGGAATCGCTCCTTGAAAGGCGAGCGAGAGCGTCCTTCGGGTGCATTGCACTGAGTCGAGTGCTCGCTCGGGACTTTGCACTCGGGGCCAAGGCAAGAGGGCGTGCTTGCCCGCAGAACCGAGAACACGCTGTTGGCAGAGCTGCAACTGACCGCTGGAGTTCAGCTCTCGCCGGACGGCAGAAGGCGAAGAACGAAGGCGCTTGCGAGCGGCGCAGTGCAGCGAAGAGCTCTCCGAATTCGCCGCTAGCTCCACGGTCCTTCTCAGCTGCGAGTAGCAGCGCTCGCAGTACACAGAGCTTCGCAAGGCCCGAAGACCCGGAGCGAAGTATCGCACACGCAAATGTGCCAGGACAGAGACGTGTTCTACGTTGTCCCCTCTCGTCGTGCAGTTTGTGCCTCTGCTGCTTCTGCTGTTAGGAATCGCTCCTTGAAAGGCGAGCGAGAGCGTCCTTCCGGGTGCATTGCACTGAGTCGAGTGCTCGCTCGGGACTTTGCTCTCGGGGCCAAGGCAAGAGGGCGTGCTTGCCCGCAGAACCAGAGAACACGCTGTTGGGCAGAGCTGCAACTGACCGCTGGAGTTCAGCTCTCGCCGGACGGCAGAAGGCGAAGAACGAAGGCGCTTGCGAGCGGCGCAGTGCAGCGAAGAGCTCTCCGAATTCGCCGCTAGCTCCACGGTCCTTCTCAGCTGCGAGTAGCAGCGCTCGCAGTACACAGAGCTTCGCAAGGCCCGAAGACCCGGAGGGAAGTATGGCACACGCAAATGTGCCAGGACAGAGACGTGTTCTACGTTGTCCCTTCTCGTCGTGCAGTTTGTGCCTCTGCTGCTTCTGCTGTTAGGAATCGCTCCTTGAAAGGCGAGCGAGAGCGTCCTTCCGGGTGCATTGCACTGAGTCGAGTGCTCGCTCGGGACTTTGCTCTCGGGGCCAAGGCAAGAGGGAGTGCTTGCCCGCAGAACCGAGAACACGCTGTTGGGCAGAGCTGCAACTGACCGCTGGAGTTCAGCCTTCGCCGGACGGCAGAAGGCGAAGAACGAAGCCGCTTGCGAGCGGCGCAGTGCAGCGAAGAGCTCTCCGAATTCGCCGCTAGCTCCACGGTCCTTCTCAGCTGCGAGTAGCAGCGCTCGCAGTACACAGAGCTTCGCAAGGCCCGAAGACCCGGAGGGAAGTATCGCACACGCAAATGTGCCAGGACAGAGACGTGTTCTACGTTGTCCCTCTCGTCGTGCAGTTTGTGCCTCTGCTGCTTCTGCTGTTAGGAATCGCTCCTTGAAAGACGAAGCGAGAGCGTCCTTCCGGGTGCATTGCACTGAGTCGAGTGCTCGCTCGGGACTTTGCTCTCGGGGCCAAGGCAAGAGGGCGTGCTTGCCCGCAGAACCGAGAACACGCTGTGGGCAAGAGCTGCAACTGACCGCTGGAGTTCAGCTCTCGCCGGACGGCAGAAGGCGAGAACGAAGCCGCTTGCGAGCGGCGCAGTGCAGCGAAGAGCTCTCCGAATTCGCCGCTAGCTCCACGGTCCTTCTCAGCTGCGAGTAGCAGCGCTCGCAGTACACAGAGCTTCGCAAGGCCCGAAGACCCGGAGGGAAGTATGGCACACGCAAATGTGCCAGGACAGAGGACGTGTTCTACGGTGTCCCCTCTCGTCGTGCAGTTTGTGCCTCTGCTGCTTCTGCTGTTAGGAATCGCTCCTTGAAAGGCGAGCGAGAGCGTCCTTCCGGGTGCATTGCACTGAGTCGAGTGCTCGCTCGGGACTTTGCTCTCGGGGGCCAAGGCAAGAGGGCGTGCTTGCCCGCAGAACCGAGAACACGCTGTTGGGCAGAGCTGCAACTGACGCTGGAGTTCAGCTCTCGCCGGACGGCAGAAGGCGAAGAACGAAGCCGCTTGCGAGCGGCGCAGTGCAGCGAAGAGCTCTCCGAATTCGCCGCTAGCTCCACGGTCCTTCTCAGCTGCGAGTAGCAGCGCTCGCAGTACACAGAGCTTCGCAAGGCCCGAAGACCCGGAGGGAAGTATGGCACACGCAAATGTGCCAGGACAGAGACGTGTTCTACGTTGTCCCTTCTCGTCGTGCAGTTTGTGCCTCTGCTGCTTCTGCTGTTAGGAATCGCTCCTTGAAAGACGAGCGAGAGCGTCCTTCCGGGTGCATTGCACTGAGTCGAGTGCACGCTCGGGACTTTGCTCTCGGGCCAAGGCAATGAGGGGCGTGCTTGCCCGCAGAACCGAGAACACGCTGTTGGGCAGAGCTGCAACTTGACCGCTGGAGTTCAGCTCTCGCCGGACTGCAGAAGGCGAAGAACGAAGCCGCTTGCGAGCGGCGCAGTGCAGCGAAGAGCTCTCCGAATTCGCCGCTAGCTCCACGTCCTTCTCAGCTGCGAGTAGCAGCCGCTCGCAGTACACAGAGCTTCGCAAGGCCCGAAGACCCCGGAGGGAAGTATCGCACACGCAAATGTGCCAGGACAGAGACGTGTTCTACGGTGTCCCTTCTCGTCGTGCAGTTTGTGCCTCTGCTGCTTCTA